>NC_034613.1:7947248-7965341 GCF_900095145.1 Mus pahari | reverse complement strand
AAAGCTTTTGTAAGGCAAAAGACACTGTCAACAAGACAAAAAGGCCACCAACAGATTGGGAAAGGATTTTTACCAATCCTAAATCTGATAGAGGCCGGGAAAGGATTTTTACCAATCCTAAATCTGATAGAGGCCAAATATCCAATATTTACAAAGAGCTCAGGAAGCTGGACTCCAGAAATTCAAATAACC
This sequence comes from Mus pahari, assembly GCF_900095145.1. Lineage (NCBI taxonomy): Eukaryota > Metazoa > Chordata > Mammalia > Rodentia > Muridae > Mus > Mus pahari. The sequence continues at coordinate 7,965,149 of NC_034613.1, read as the reverse complement.
CCATTAAAATATGGGGTACAGAGCTAAAAAAAGAATTCTCAACTGAGGAATACCGAATGACTGAGAAACACCTGAAAAAATGTTCAACATCCTTGGTCATCAGGGAAATGCAAATCAAAACAACCCTGNCATTCCATCTCACTCCAATCAGAATGGCTAAGGATCAAAATTCAGGTGACAGCAGATGTTGGCGAGGTTGTGGTGAAAGAAGAACACTCCTCCATTTCTGGTGGGACTGCAAGCTTGTACAACCACTCTGGAAATCAGTCTGGTGGTTCCTCAGAACATTGGACATAGTACTACTGGAGGACCCAGCAATACCTCTTCTGGGCATATACCCTGAATATCTTTCAACAGGTAATAAGGACAGATGCTCCACTATGTTCATAGCAGCCTTATTTATAATAGCCAGAAGCTGGAAAGAACCCAGATGTCCCTCAATAGAGTAATGGATACAGAAAATATGGTACATTTACAGAATGGAGTACTACTCAGCTATTAAAAACAATGAATTTATGAAATTCTTGGGCAAATNGATGTATCTGGAGGATATCATCCTTAGTGAGGTAACCGAATCACAAAAGAAGTCACTAGATATGCACTTACTGATAAGCAGATATTAGCCCAGAAACTTAGAATACCCAAGACTCATTTTGCAAAACACAAGAAAACCAAGAAGGATGACCATCGTGTGGATACTTCATTCCTCCTTAGTGTAAGGAACAAAATACTCAAGAAAGGATATTAGTACAGAGACAAAATTTAGAACTAAGATGAAAGTATGGACTATCCAGAGAATACCCCATCCGGGAATCCATCCCACCATCAGCTACCAAACCCAGATACTAATGCACATTCCACCAAGATTCTGCTGAAGGGACCCTGATATAGAGGCCTCTTGTGAGTCTATACCAGTACCTGGCAAACACAGAAGTCGATGCTCATAGTCAGCTATTGGATGGAGCACAGGTCCGCCAATGGAGGAGCTAGAAAAAGTACCCAAGGAGCTGAAGGGGGCTGCAACCCTGTAGGTGGAACAACAATATGAACTAACCAGTACCCCCTGAGCTCATGTCTCTATCTGCATAGAAGCCTAATAGGCAATCATTGGGAAGAGAGGTCCCTTGGTCATGCAAACTTTATATGACCCAGCACAGGAGAATGCCAGGGCCAAGTATTGGGAGTGGGCGGTTAGGGGAGCTGGGGCAGGGGGAGGGTATGGGGAACTTTCGTGATAGCATTTGAAATGTAAATAAAGAAAATTATAAATAAAAATCTAATAAATAAAAAAAGTTTTTCAGTATTCTCTGAATAATTAAGAATAATAACACTTTTTAAAAACATTTATACTCCTATCTATTCCAGATATAAATGTAGAGTGAGGGATATAAAGATATATGTGGGTTCTGTACAACTACTATGACATTTTGTCTTTGCTTATTTCTTTATTCATTTTTTCTTTTTCTTTTCTTTTTGGTTTTTCAAGACAGGGTTTCTCTGTATAGCCCTGGCTGTCCTGGAACTCACTCTGTAGACCAGGCTGGCCTCGAACTCAGAAATACACCTGCTCTGCCTCCCAATTGCTGGGATTAAAGGCATGTGCCACGACTGCCTGGCTGCTTATTTATTTACATTACTTGTATTTGAGGTGGTAGGGAGAGCAAGGAAGAGAAAGAACATGGGCACATATATGCACGTATAAAGACAAGAACACAACTTTCAAGGACTTCAGGAATCAGTTCTCTCCTTCTACCATGTGGATCCCAGGGATCAAACTCAAGTCTTCAATCTTGACGGAAAGAACCTTTTCCTTTACCTTGCCAGCCTGTCATGGTTAGGATTTCTGCAATGAAATACCATGGTCAAAAAGCAAGGTGGAGAGGAAAGGCTTTATTTGGCTCACAATTCCACATTGTTATTCATTACTGAAAGAAGGCAGAACTGGTATTCAAACAGTACAGGAACATGGAGGCAAGAGCTGATGCAGAGGCCATGTAAGAGTGCTGATTATTGGCTTGTTTCCCATACCTTGCTCAGCCTGCTTTCTTATAGAAATCAGGACCACCAGTCCAGGGATGGCACCGTCCAACATGGCCTGGGCCCTTCCCTATTAATTATTAATTCAGAAAATGTCTTACAGCTGGATCTTATGGGGGCATTTTCTCAATGCTCTTTTCTCTCTGATGACTCCTGCTTGTGTCAAGTTGACACAGAACCAGCCAACACACAGCCTGGTTATGCCACTTTATATAGGGGACTTGAGAAGCCTCCAGTTTCAGCACTTGAGGGTCTGTAACCAATCCCTGGTGAATACCCATATATTAGCATATGTCTTTGTGGGGAGCATGGGAAGCTATCTGTACTGCTATGTCATTGGAGAGCTCACCTTCACACTGTAAACACCGAAATCATTCTCATAACCTGTACATACAGCAACACATTTTCACACTTAATGTGTGCTGAAATAAGTTGCTGTGCAGATTCCCAGTCTCCATATCTCAGAGTTCCTAACTCATTTTTATCAATGTGGGCCCCATGATTCCATTTTTCCCCCAAACAATTTCATATGATTATGATGAAGGTACTACACAAACAACTTTGGTACATAGTACCCTACTTACTTATACTTTGATCTGACAAGAACTTCTAAAGGGCACACATGTGGCACACATTTGAACAAATACAGAGGACAAGTTTTTGCTATATGCAGTATACTGTTTCTAAAATGATCATATGCAAATCATATTCTACCCATTGGTTCACACATGCAATAAGCTACATTCATACATTCTTTCTCTTCAGGTGAAGGACTTCATCTTCAAGATTGGTTAATCCCTTAGCATAGTCTCTGATGCCTAATGAGAAACTACTGACTGGCTTTGCTCAAAGTAGATCTCGACAGAGCAAGACAGCCAAAGACCTCTTTACCTTAACAACATTCACTTCTCTCTTCATTTAGTACCTGTAACTGCTGCTTTTACTGTAGGATTCAGAAGGTCAAATCCCAGATAAAACAGACACCAGAACCTCTCTTTTAATGGCAAGCCCTTAGGCAAGTAGTTACTCTAGTATCACAGTCTTTCCTCTCTAAACTCAAAAGTTATGTACTCTATCTTGCCGGGGGACTTCAGTTTATCACATTTGGAGACTCAGGGAAAAGAGTAGGGATATGGTAACTGAAACAACAGAAGGTTTCCAACTCTCCTACACAGGTATGGACCAAGGGTTCCAGTGTTCAAAACAGCAAAAAAGGATAAGAGTCTTGCTCATCCAGATTAGGAGACCAAAATATAGCCAAGTGAAAATTGGTTTGGGTATGCCTTTGGAGGAAGTTTTAGCTCCTCTCCCCAAGCTTCTAAATAGAAGTTTGCAAATTTGTTGAGGTGGCAGCTTGCCTGTTAACAGCGAAATATTGATTCCTCTGGCTCAGCAATATAGGACCAAAACATTTCATCCCTAAATTCATAGATTGGTACTCAAAAAATTTGATTTTTCATAATGTGTCTGCTTGACCTCAAATGTTTGACTGTACGAGGCAGTGGCATTGTTCTAGATTCTGAAGCTGAAAGGCAAACTTTCTCCTTTCTGGTTTGATTTATCAGATAAACCTTATAAAAATGGATCTTGCACTTAGTGTGTTTTATTTTAACTTCAATGGGGGTATGCACCTGAGTGGTAAATTTTTAAAAAGCTGTGTTATGTATGCTGAATAAATGATGAATCTAATAATGCTCTCAGATACTCCCCTAGAACAGCCAGAAGGTAAATCAAGGTTAAGACAGAGGCCAGATGATAGGGAGGGAGAATGATTGAATATGTGTCCTATCCTTCTGATTTATGCCGCACAAAGCTTAAAGGAATTAAGGCTTCTATATACTGCATGGTCAGTATGGACATGCTCTCCACCTTCCAAGAAAAGTCTTACTGAAATTTGTGTTCAAGAATTTCCTCAACACTTAAAAAAACTGATCAGGAATAGGCGTAGTTAATAACATCAGCTCACATTATATGCTGCTTTCCCTCTAAATTCATGAGTGTATAATTTCTCATTTCATTGTTCTAATAGTCTTTTCATGTAAGTTATAATCATTCTGGTCCAATTCCCCTTTCCTTAATTTTCCATAGTTTCATTTGAGGCATAATTGGCATATCACAAGCTATACATATTGCAAGTATATACTTTGATAATTTTTCACATGTATGCACTTGTGAAATCATGATACATCATCCGCCAAATTTACTCATGCTCAAATTATGTTATATAGGTTACTTTGTTTAGATAAATAGATAAGAAAGATTGAAATATCCTAGAGTGTATTCTGTAGTCTTTGGGGTTGGGGTGGCCTGGGTTCTTTCCCTCAGTGTAATTGAGTTTTATCCACATGTTTGCATATGTCATACATCATTCTTTTACTGTTAGATAGTTTTCCACTGTGTGGATATACCATTGTAGTGGTTTGAATTAAAATAGCCACAATAGCCTCAGACATTTGCATTCTTGGTCCACATTGTTTGAAGAGGCTTAGATTGTGTAAAGAAATCATATCCCTGGGGGTGGGCTTTGAGTGTCCAAAGTCTTTCTCAACTCCTGTTTGATATCTCTGTTTCCTAATGGTATTTTAAAATGGCAGCTCAAACTTCCTGCTGCTGCCTTCATGTCTCTCGCTTGCTTCTATGCCTCACTGCCATGATGGACTATTATTTCTCTGGGACTGAAAACCATTATAAACTGTCTTCCTTAAGTTGCTTTGGATCTTAGTGTTTTATCACAGCAACAGAAAAGTAACGAATAAACTCATTTTATTGGCACATTCACCTATCGGTGGGCATTTGGGTTGCTTCTAGTTCAGAGTGACTGCAGACAAAGTTGCTATGGATAGTGAAGTTCATTGTAGATCATATGGGAGGCCTACAGTTTTTAAATAACTACAAGTGCACCTTCCCAAGCGGTTTTATTATTCTGTGCTTTCAGAAACAGTATATATCAGTCTGTGGAATTTCATGCTAAGAGAATAGATGTGTAGTGGTGTCTCATTGTAATGAAACTTATAATTTATTAATGTCAATTTATGCTAGTCATCTTTTGACAATAGTATACATTTAATAAAGTGTCCATGAATTTTTTCCCGTTTTTATTAAGTTTGGAGAGTTCTTCACATTTTTCTAAATCTTAGTCTTGTGTTATTAGAATTAGGTTTTATAAATATTTTCTCCTAGTCTGTGTTCAATCTCTGTCTTTCTCAATATCCCTCTGTCTTCTCCGTAGCTCTCTGTCTTTTTCTCTTTACGTCTATCATGTTGAGACAAGGTTTCACTGTATAGTCAAGTCTGACTTAAACTATGAATCCTCCTGCTTCAGCTCCTTGAGGCCTGGGATTACAAGTGTGCAGTTCCATGTATGATTTGTCTTTAATCTCTTGACAAATTTTTAAGCAAATCTTTGGGCCTGGAGAGATGGTTCAAAGGTCAAAAGTACTCACATCTCTTGCAGAGGACCTGGGTTGAAGTCCCAGTGTCTAGGCAGTCTTTCTAGTTAAAGAGATCTGATGCCCTCTTCTGGTTTCCCAGGCATTGTACTGCGTGATGTATAGAAAAACATAAGACAAATATCTACAAACATAAATAAAAATAACTTAAATTTAGAAAACCAAAAGTGTGTATATATATATATATATATATATATATATATATATATATATTCCACTCCAAGATCACTAAGGTTTTCTACACCTTTTATATTTAGGCCTAGTAGCTACAATAAGGTAAGTTTTGTATATGGCAGAAGATATCCTGTTCAAAAGTAATTTTATTCTATTCTTATGTGTACGTGTGTTTTTCCTCATTTATGTCTGTGTACCACATGCATGTATAATGCTTGAAGTAGTATTTTTGTAGATGTAATTGGATTTTTATATAGATGATCCTGTTAAAAATAGTTTTTCTACTCCAACACTAAGGGGACATAATGGAAGAAGGAACAGAAAAAAATTAAGACTGGAAGGAAGGGGTATAATGTTGTGGAACACAGTTTTCCAGGTACAAAATGACTGTTGCAATATTGGACTGTGAGCAATTGTGATTACCTGCACAATATCTTCACAAGATTATTCCTGTTAAGATTCTATCATGGAGTGGGGACTCCCTCTCTCTAAGAATTTATAAGCAGTTAACAGTAGGCACCCCCTCCAAAGATTTATAGACAGTTAACAATAGGTACCAACCCTTTCTAAAGATTTATTTATAGGCAGTTAACAGTAGGCACCTCCCCTCCATACGGATTTATAGGAAGTTGATAGTAGGGACAACCTGTGGGACATAAAACTATGCCAGGAAGTTTGCATAAAATAATAACCCACTTTCAGGGTTGGCCTAAGATTAAACACCTTTTGTAGGATGGAATGTGTGGGAAGGGAAGCTTATTGGCTAAGCCCTCCAGGTACCACATTAGCATGAAGAATTCTGTTTTGGGCCTATGTGACCACAGGTCACATCTCTTTTACATGACAAGCATGGCCCATGTTCCATGTCAGGAGTCTAGCAGGGAGCTAGGAATCACCTAAGCCTAGGGTGTGTGCCCACAGCATCTCAAGGTCTCAACCTGCTCTACCTTGCCAAACTTCCTAGCATGGCTTTTATGTCCCACAACCACCCCTCCCTAAGGATTTATAGGCAGATAACAGAGGGGAAGGGTTTATGGAAGTCACACCACTTCCTGAGGATTAAGACAGTTAACAGTAGCTAGGTGGGAGGAGATCTGGAGATCTTACTCCTTGTGGATCATAAAGCTGTTAATAGCTGGTAGGAGAGATAGAGAATATTTTCGCCAGTTCACCAGTAGTGTAGGAACTGGTTATTTACAGGCCATGTTTCTGTAAGTAACCCCCAATTAACCATAGTGGGACAAATACACACACACACACACACACACACACAGAGAGAGAGAGAGAGAGAGAGAGAGAGAGAGAGACAGAGAGAGAGACAGAGAGAGAGACAGAGAGAGAGACAGAGAGAGACAGAGACAGAGAGACAGAGACACAGAGACACAGACACAGACACAGAGAGAGAGAGACAGAGACACACAGAGAGAGTTGTTTTATTTTATTTTTCTAACCAAAATGCTTTTCAAAATTGTTTTATTGCTTGGTTGTACTGAGTGTAATCAAATGTCAAACGGATGTGATAAAAGAGGAATATACCTTCCATTGTTCCTGGTTTTAGTTTGAGAAAGCACACAGTCTTTCATTGTTAAGTAGGGAGTTAGCATTACATGTCTTATGCAAGCCAATATTTATTTTCTAATGCTGCACAGCAAATTACTTTGAAGTTTAGCAACTAAAACAACCAGCATTTGTTATCTCCTAATTTTTGCATGTCAAGAAGCCAAGCTTAGCTGAGACTCTCTGCCTCAAGGTCTCTCACAAGGCCTTAAGCAAAGAATTGGCTGTAGCTGCTCTTTTATCTGAAGTCTAGGCTTGTTACTGAAAAAACAAAATTTGGTTTTATAGATTGTTAGGCTCATTGATAAAAGAATTTGAAAACAGAGCCAATAGGAATCTCAAGGTTCATTTTCTTAGAATTTCAGAGAAATTAACAGGGCACACTAACTAGAAACATTAGCAGCTGCTAGAAGTGGGGAGCAGGAGAATAGGAAGAAAGCCATGCCTTTATACCTTCTGAGCTAACATCTAAGGAAGGATCAGCTATGGAAGTCTATAAGAAGCTCTGGGATGGAGTAGGTTGGGGGTGTTTGAGAGAAACAGAATACTCATGTGTCAGGTAAAACCATCCACAGGATTTTGGCAGATGTCCAAAAAAGAGATAGAGGAAAAAAAAGAAATGGGGAAAGTTCTATTTTTAAGTTCTAAAATCAGTGAGTATCTATGAGCAACTGAGGAAAGGGAGGCTATTGTGCATATGTAGGTCCATTATTTTGTTATGGAATAACCTACTCTATCTTTCCCAGAAGTAGAAATTCTAGTTAAGAGGACCTAGTAGCATGATAAGAGTTAGTAACATACTCAATTACTTTGACTCTCACACAACTGGGAAAGTTCCAATAATCCAACATAAAATATTTTACAGTTGCTCATTTCATTTTGAATTTAACTTTTCTATATTATCATAAGGAAAACATGTGACCAAATATCTAGAGTTACTTATCTATTCTCTTTCTTTCTTTCTTGAGTAAAATACACACAAGACCATATATTCTTCTGTGTCTGGGTGAAATATTCTTCTTTTATATCTATTTAAATCTTTTTTTCTCTCAGACATACATCCTGACCACAGGCTCCACTCCCACTACCCACTCTTACTCTCTTCTCCTACACTCCCCCCCCTGCCCCAGATCCACTCCTCCTGTTTCCCTTCAGAAAAGAGCAGATCTCTCAGAAATATTAACCGAACATGGCAAAACAAGACACAATAAAACTAGATACAAACCCTCATATAACAGATGGATGAGGCCACCCAGGAGGAGGAAAAGGGTCTCAAAAGCAGGCAATGAACTTAGAGGCATTCCTACTCCCACTATTATGTGTCCTACAAAGGTCGTAAGCTAACAAGCATAACATGTATGCAAAGGACCAACTACAGTCCCGAACAGGCTCTATGATTGCTGCTTCATTTTCTATGATTCCCTGTAAGCCCTGGTTAATTCTGTGGCCTGAGTTCTCCTGGTTCCCTCGACCTCTCTAGCTCCTATAAGCCTCCCCCCTCCCCTTCTACAGGTTCCCTTACCTTCACCTAATAAATGGCTGTAGGTTTCTGCATCTACTCCTATGCTGGAGGAAGCTCCACTGATGGTGGTCAGGTAGGCACCGATCTATGGATCTATGAGTATGGCAAAATATCTTTGACTTTTTTGTCAGTCATATTTGGTTTGACCCTAGGTTTTTGGTCAGCCAGCTTCCAGACCATGGACATCCAGGTAGTATAGGATGTAAAAGTAACTTTTATTTGGCTGTCTCAAAGGCTTACTGCTGAATAAGATCATTCTTTCTAGTTATTTCTGAACTTTGGCTGGCTGGTTAAGCTCAGCTGTCTGACTTAAAGTCCTCTCCAAGCTAAATTTTTCATTCTGGCTTCCATTGGCTTTTTACTGAATTGCTCTTCTTGGTCTCAAACTAACTCTGGCTAGTTGTTCTAATCTGGTTCCTTCTTATTCTCTGGCTTCAATTGTCTCTGCTGACCTGTCCTGAATGCAGAAATTCACAGACAAATTCAAATCCACTGCACTGACTCTCAACTCACTAAAAGGAACTGTACTGACTGAACTGAACCTGACTGAACAAAAGAAACTCTCTCTCCTTGTACTGCTCTTTTAAGTTCCCTCTCTTTCATTTCCTAGGTCTTTATGTGATCCCTTGCCAGAGAAGCCATCTTGATGGATTAAAATTCCTCTAGGGCATGATCTCTCTTTCATGGCTTGAGCCTCAAGTTGGACTAGTTATTTGTTCGACACTCCCATAAGAGATGAGTCACCTTTAACTCACACAGCTTGCAGGCAGGGCAAATTGTAGGTTGAAGGTTTTGTGGATGGGTTGTTGTCCTAGTCCCACAAGTGTAAGCTTTGCCTTTGTTAAGTGTAAGCTTTATCTTTGGTTACAGAAGATAGCCAGTTCAGTCTTACCTTGTTTTATTCTAAAATCAGAATATGTACCTCCTCAACTTTGTCTAGTGAGTTATGCAACAACAATAAAGCTAATTAGCTTTCTTAAAAGATAAATGACGTTTTTGGCTCACTCAATGTATAGTCTTTTTCTTTTTCTTTTTCAACCTGAAAATGGGTTTATTAGAAAACAAGAGATATGGCTTCTGCTTGCTCAATATTGAATATATTGAAAGAATCATTATCTGTAAGGAAGAGGAAGCCAATGCCAACTTGATTATCTAGAACCATAATACCAGAATCAGCTGGTAATATATGCTCCCCCATTCAATAAATAGATATGGAAAGAATATTAAGATGACTATGGAATAGAAAGATTAGTGAGATATCCGTGCTTACAGAGAAACATCTGCTGCTTTGATATTTACATTTAATATGGGTCTGTTAAATGATTTTCAGGTTTACTTATACAACGATATGAAGGACTTTATTATAAATATCTCTCTCCCTGGGTTATAAGATACTGTGTATTTTTCAATGCCATAAACATAAATAGTGTTTTGTCTGTGACAAGGACAAATGTCAGTTGGAAAAGCTTTTCGAGATGCAAGTTTTGAATTTGAGTTGTCATTTTTATTGCATTCTGATTAAAAATTCATGCATAAAATTCTTTACATTGATTAATTCTATTTTAGAAGTATTTTCTAATAAGGAAAAAAGTAGAAGTTATTATATAAATGTAATAAATATAGAAAAAAGAGTTAAGCAAATGAGAAAATAAAAGTTATTTCTGTCCCTAGACAGAAATAATCACTAATATTTTAGCCATATTTTTCCATCTTTTCATATTCATATTTATTTCAAAAGTGTAATTATATTAAAAGTATTATTTTGTTACTGACATGGAAACTATTCAGCATAATTTATAAAAATTCTATGCCTCATCCTTTTTCTCTGCTGCCTTTCATTTCAATACACACAGCAACTGTAATTTACTAAACCTAACCCTTCATTTGGGGCACTTTGGTTGTTTCCAGCATTTTTGTGTCATTTAATCAGAGAACTAAGTATCCTTGCTGCCACAACTTTAGGTGTATTCCTGGTTCTTTCCTTATAAATCTCTAAAAGTGGAATTGGTTGCTCAAAAAGTATGCGAAGTTTTAAAACTTACAACATCAAAAGCATCTCCTCAAAATGGTGACTTCATTTCAAACCTATGACATAACTTTATATGATTTAAATTGTACATCTAGACCTTATGCAGGGAAAATTTTTAAATAGTTTTACTTATTTATTTATTTATTTATTTATTTATTTATTTATTTATTTATTTATTTATTTGAGGGTGGACACATGCCTTGATATGTAGGAGTAACTTTTCTCTTTCCATCATGTGGTTCCCAGGGTTTGAACTCATATCATAAGCCTTGGGGTAAAGTGTTCTTATCTTCTAAGCCATCTCACTTGCCCAGCACAAGTTCAAACATTTACAATGAATAGTGCGTATCAAAAAAGAAATAGATAAAGAAAATGTGGTTAGAGGTCACCCTAGTTACTTATTTTCAACTTAACAAAAGCTATATTTATCTGGGAAGAGGAACCTCAGTTGAGAAAATGCCTCTATCAGATTGACCTGTAGGCAAGCCTTTGGGGGCATATTCTTTATTGATTGATGTGAGAGGGCCCAGTCCACTGTGGGTAGTGAGATCCTTAGTCTAGTGATATTGGGATCTAAAAGAAAGCAGACTGAGCAAGCCAGTAAGGATCACCCCTCAATGGTCTGTTTCAGTTCCTGCCTCCAGGTTCCTGCCCTGACTTTCTTTCACTGAAGAGAAATATGAAGAAACTCTTTCGACTCCAAAATTTGTTTAAATTAGTGTTTTTTTCATAGCTGTTCAAAGCAAAGGTAAGAGGAGGGAGGAGAGAGAGAGAGATGTTGGGGGAATATAATCAAAGTGCATTATATGTTTACATGAAAATCCATGATCATCTAAAAGATAGATATATAGATTATATTATTATTATTATTATTATTATTATTATTATTATTATTATTATTATTATTATTAGTGATTCTTTCCAGTTTTGAAAACACTTCCTTATTCTTATATCTGTCTTTCAATCTTAGAGACATGGTCTCTCTGTGTATCCTGGGCTACCCTCAAACTCATACTCATTCTGAATCTGCCTCCTGGGTGCTAGAATTAGAGACTGTACCATTATGTATAGCCTGTCTTTCAAATTTTAAGCTTAAGACTCCAAAGTAGACAGGTTGGAAAACAAATAGTACAAGGTCTGTCTGAATTTTCTCATTTTGCAATGTGACTCAAAGTCACCCTTTTTTAAGAGGTAGGTGTTTAGATGGGCATCCAGTGAAACTGTACTAGCCGTAGGACTTTCTTTCATCTCAGTAAAATATTTCCAAAGAGTGAGTTGCAATTCTACGTCTAGACTTCAGAACTGAATACTGCTTACTTTCTTGAATCCAAGAGAGGCTAGAAAAGATTATCTCCACTTCCACTAGGGTAAGGGAACTCATTTAGGACACCCATTGCTATCAAGGTCATCATTGATTAGCAAGCCTCCAGTCAGCCCTCTGACCACTGACAGGAGTTCTTTAATAAGTTCATTTTCAGATGACCCTGAGGAGAAGGCCCACCTAGCTGACCCACATACCCCTGATCCACAGTTTTGCTGGAGTTGAGGTGGGGAAGAAATCTTATGCAGCATTATTTAAAGCAATAGCTGGTGCCTTTCATCTAAATAATGGTTATATTTCAGTCTGCTGCCAGGAATATAGCATGAAATAAGTTTTAAAGGGAAAGATCCTGCTTCAGGTTTGTCTAGTTTATGACTGTAGATTTATTAAGTTCTATAGCTATGTATAATTACTGGTAGTCACCCTTTGATGCCCATCAGCCTTACAAATGAGCTGAAAAAGAATGCATTAGCCTGATATCCAGCCATTCTTAATGATATATCATGATCACATTAAATTATTTTTCCAATACCCACAGAACTATAATACTGGCAGATTTTAATTTAAAACTAGTCATTATCCTTGTTCTCTTTGTGAAAATATTTAAAATGGTCTAAAAAAACAGTTCAAGTTCTCTGTCAAACATTCCAAATGGCAAGTCACCTACCTCCAGTATAAACCATGTCTCGTCCTTCTCTATTTATTTTAATGAGTTCTCTGTTTAACATCTAACTCTTATTTCAATATGATTCAAATTAGAAGATCTAAAATTCTGCGAGCACCATCAAATATTGGAGAATAGTAACAAAGCAAGTCTCAGACAAAGTTTCGGCCATTTTCTTATTCAGTATTGCTGTGATTTTTTGTTCTTTTCGGAAAAAAGAAATGAAATTTATTTAGTCATTTCTAATGTTTAGAGTAAGTATCACAACATGGACAAATAATTCTGATGATGACTACTAAATTGTATCTCCTCATAGAAAAATGGAGCAGAACTTCTAGAACATTAGCAGCAAAAGATAAAAGAAAGATATGGTCCAATTTATGGGAATAGTAGACTAGTGAAGAATTTTATCAATATCCTACATTATTGAATCAGAAAACTGTGTTCCTTATAATACCTTAGGTAAGGTTTCTTATATCTTATCAAGGATTCTAAATTCAACCCCTGGCTCCCATATGTATAGGTCCAGGATTAAAAACTTGAACATTGCTTCCATTTTAATCTTTCTGTCCTGACAAAAGATTATCACCACAGTCTATCAAAATTAGTATTTGTTATATTTTACTCTATACTGAGGAACAGCTAGGAATAACTGGTTAATGCTGATTTACTTAAGCCCCAAGTTAAATAATTGTTTTCCATTGTAAATATATTTTAATATAAAATGTAACTATTTTTATTAGATATTTCTATTTACATTTCAAATGTTATCCCCTTTCCTAGTTTACCCTCCAAAAATCCCCTATCCCCTCCTCCCCCTGCTCCCCAACCCACCCACTCCCATTCCTGGTTCTGGCATTCCCATATACTGGAGCACAGAGCCTTCACAGGACCAAGGGCCTCTCCTCCCATTGATGACCAACTAGGCCATCCTCTTCTACATATATAGCTAGAGCCACAAGTTCCACCATGTGTTTTCTTTGATTGGTGGTATAGTTCCAAGGAGCTCTGGAGGTATTGGTTAGTTCATAATGATATTCCTTCTATGGGGCTTCAGTTCCCTTCAGCTCCCTGGGTATTTCTCTGGGTCCTTCATTGGGGACCTTATGCTCCATCCAATGGATGACTGTGAGCATCCACTTCTGTATTTGCCAGGCACTGGCAGAGCCTCGCAAGAGATAGCTATATCAGGCTGCTATCAGCAGGCTCTTGTTAGCCTAGTGTCTGGGTTTAGTAATTGTTTATGGGATAGATCCCCAGATAGGGCAGTCTCTGGATGGTTGTTTCTTCAGACTAGGCTCTAAAATTTGTCTCTGTAACTCCTACTATGGGTATTTTGTTCCCCCTTCTAAGATGAAACAAAGTATCCACACTGTGGTCTTCCTTCTTCTTGAGTTTCATGTGTTTTACACATTGTATCTTGGGTATTCCAAGTTTCTGGGCTAATACCCACTTATCAGTGAGTGCATATCATGTGAGNTCTTTTGTGATTGGATTACCTCACTCAGGATGATATCCTCCAGATCCATCCATGTGCCTAAGAATTTCATAAATTCATTGTTTTAATTGCTGAGTAGTACTCCAATGTGTAAATGTACCACATTTTCTGTATCCATTCTTCTGTTGAGGGACATCTGGGTTCTTTCCAGCTTCTGGCTATTATAAATAAGGCTGCTATGAGCATAGTGGAACATGTGTTTTATTACCAGTTGGAACATATTCTGGAGAGTTATTGCTGGATATTCTGGTAGTACTATGTCCAATTTTCTGAGGAAACACAAAACTGATTTCGAGATGATTGTACCAGATTGAAATGCAAACAGCAATGGAGGAATGTTAATCTTTCTCCATATCCTCTCCAGCATCTGCTGTCACCTGAATTTTTGATCTTAGCCATTCTGGTGTAACTTAGAATCTCAAGGTGTTTTTAATTTGCATTTCCCTGATGATTAAGTATGTTAAACAATATTTCCAGGGGCTTCTCAGCCATTCCGTATTCCTCAGTAGAGAATGCTTTGTTTAGCTCTGTAAACCATTTTTAATAGGTTTATCTGATTTTCTGGAGTCCATCTTCTGCAGTTCTTTATACATATTGGATATTATTTCCCTATCAGATTTAGGATTGTTAAAAATCCTTTCCCAATCTGTTTGTGGCCTTTTTGTCTTATTGTCAGTGTCTTTTGCCTTACAGATTCTTTGCAATTTTAAAAGGTCCTACTTGTCAATTCTCGATCTTACAACACAAACCATTGCTGTTCTGTTCAGGAATTGTTCCCCTGTGCCTATATCTTCAAGGCTTTTCCCCACTTTCTCATCTGTAAGTTTCAGAGTGTCTGGTTTTATTTGGAGCTCCTTGATCCACTTAGACTTGAGCTTTGCACAAGATAAGAAGGGATCAATTTCCATTCTTCTACATGATAACCACAAGTTGTGCCAGCACCATTAGTTGAAAATGCTGTCTTTTTTCCACTGGATGGTTTTAGCTCCCTTGACAAAGACCAAGTGACCATAAGTGTGTGGGTTCATTTCTGGGTCTTCAATTCTATTCCATTGACCTACGAGTTGGTCACTATATCAGTACCATGCAGTTTTTATCACAATTGCTCTGTAGTACAGCTTGAGGTCAGGCATGGTGATTCCACCAGAGTCTCTTTCATTGTTGAGAATAGTTATTGTTATCCTATGTTTTTTGTTAATAGAGATGAATTTGCAAATTTCCCTTTCTAATTCATTGAAGAATTGAGTTGGAATTTTGATAGGGATTGCATTGAATCTGTAGATTGTTTTCAGCAAGTTAGCCATTTTCACTATGTTAATTCTGCCTATCCATGAGCATGGGAGATCTTTCCATCTTCTGAGATCTTCTTCAATTTCTTTCTTCAGAGACTTGAAGTTACCATCATACAGATCTTTCACTTCCTTAGTTAGAGTCGCACCAAGGTATTTTATATTATTTGTGACTATTGTGAAGGGTGTTGTTTCCCTAATATTTTCTTAGACGGTTTATCCTTTGTTTAGAGAAAGACCACTGATTTGTTTGAGTTAATTTTATATCCAGCTACTGCACTGAAGCTGTTTATCAGGTTTAAGAGTTCTCTGGTGGAATTTATAGGGTCACTTATATATACTATCATATCATCTGCAAATAGTGATATTTTTACTTCTTCCTTTCCAATTTTTATCCCCTTGATCTTTTGTTGTATAATTGCTCTGGCTAGGACTACAAATACTATATTGAATAGGTAGCAAGAAAGTGTGTAGCCTTGTCTAGGCCCTGATTTTAGTGGAATCGCTTCAAGCTTCTCTCCAGTTAGTCTGATGTTGGCTACTTGTTTGCAGTATATTGCTTTTATCATATTTAGTTATGAGCCTTGAATTCCTGATCTTTCCAAGATTTTTATCATAAATGGATGTCAGGTTTTGTCAAATGCTTTCTCAGCATCTAACAAGTTGATCATGTGGTTTTTGTCTCTGAGTTTGGTTATATAGTGGATTATGTTGACGGATTTCCATATAATAAACCATCCTTGCATCCCTGGAATGAAGCCTACTTGATCATGATGGATGANCATTTTGATGTGTTCTTGGATTTGGTTTGTGAGAATTTTATTGAGTATTTTTGCATCCATATTCATAAGAAAAATTTGTCTGAAGTTTTCTTTTTTTGGGTCTTTATGTGGTTGTGGTTTAGGTATCAGAGTAATTATGGCTTCATAGAATGAATTGGGTAGAGTAACTTCTGTTTCTATTTTGTGGAATAGTGTGAGGAGAATTTGAATTATGTCTTCTTTGAAGGTCTGATAGAACTCTGCACTAAACCCATCTGGTCCTGGCCTTTTTTAGTTGGGAGACTATTAATGACCGTCACTATTTCTTTAGGGGATATGAGGCTCTTTATATCGTTAATCTGATCCAGATTTAACTTTGGTACCTGGTATCTGTCTAGAAAATTGCCCACTTCTCCATATATTCAAGTTTTGTTGAGTATAGCCTTTTGTAGTAGGATCTGATGATGCTTTGGGTTTCCGCCGATTCTGTTGTTATTTCTCGCTATTCATTTCTGATTATGTTAATTAGGATATCTTCTCTATGCCCACCAGCTCCTGTTTTGGTTGATTCCTTGTATAGTTCTTTTTGTTTGTACTTGGTTGATTTCAACCCTGAGTGTGATTATTTCCTGCTGTCTACTCCTCTTGGGTGAATTTGCCTCCTTTTGTTCTAGAGCTTTTAGGTGTGCAGTCAAGCTGCTAGTATGTGCTCTCTCTAGTTTCTTTTTTGGAGGCACTCAGAGCTATGAGTGTTCCCCTTAGGACTGCCTTCACTTGTTCCCATAAGTTTTTTGTATGTGGATTCACTTTCATTAAAATCTAAAATATCTTTAATTTCTTTCTTTATCTCTTCCTTGACCAAGTTATCATTGAATAGAGTGTTGTTCAGCTTCCATGTCAAAGTTGGCTTTCTATTATTTATGTTGTTATTAAAGATCAGCCTTAATCTGTGGTGATCTGGTAGGATGCATGGGATAATTTCAATATTTTTGTATCTGTTGAGACTTGTTTTGTGCCCAATTATATGGTCAGTTTTGGAGAAGGTACCGTGAGGCGTTGAGAAGAAGGTATATTCTTTTGTTTTAGTATAAAATTTTCTGTAGTTATGTGTTAAATCCATTTGTTTCATAACATCTGTTAGTTTCAATGTGTCTCTGTTTAGTTTCTGTTTCCAAAATCTGGATAATGATGAAAGTGGGGTGTTGAAGTCTCCCACTATTATTGTGTGAGGTGTAATGCTTGCTTTGAGCTTTACTAGAGTTTCTTTAATGAATGTGGATGCCCTTGCATTTGGAGCATAAATATTTAGAATTGAGAGTTCCTCTTGGTAGATTTTACCTTTGATGAGTACGAAGTGCCCCTCCTTGTCTTTTTTGATAACTTTGGGTTGGAAGTAGATTTTTTCCTTTTTTATTTATTTATTTATTTATTTATTTATTTATTTATTTATATATTTATTATCTTTATTTATATTTCAAATGCTATCCTGAAAGTTCCCTATACCCCACCCCCGCCCCTGCTCCCCTACCCACCCACTCCCACTACTTGGCCCTGGCCTTCCCCTGTGCTGGGTCATATAAAGCTTACAAGACCAAGGGGC
>NC_034613.1:7938907-7946878 GCF_900095145.1 Mus pahari | reverse complement strand
TGTGTTTTGCAAGATGTATCTTGGGTATTCTAAGATTCTGGGCTAATATCCACTTATCAGTGAATGCATATCTAGTGACTTCTTTTGTGATTGGGTTACCTCACTAAGGACGATATCTTCCAGATACATCCATTTGCCCAAGAATTTCATAAATTCATTGTTTTTAATAGCTGAGTAGTACTCCATTCTGTAAATGCACCACAGTTTCTGTATCCATTCCTCTACTGAGGGACATCTGGGAAGATCTTCCCACTGGTAGTAAGGACACATGCTCCACTATGTTCATACCTTCCTTTTCTAGTGTGATGGTGTATCCAGGACTTGCTATGATGGGAGAGTTTGGTTCTGATGATGCCAAGTAACCTTGGTTTCTGTTGTTTCTGTACTTATGCTTGCCTCCTGCCATCTGCTTGCTGCCCTCAATATATCTGATTGGAGCCTGTCCTTCCTATAATCCCGGTTGATTCAGGACTCCTCAATGTCTAGATTTTTCTGTGATCCTGTGTTTCTAGGCTCCTGTGAACCTGAGATTCTGGGTGTGTTAGAGTTCTTGGCAGTCATGCTTCCTCTGAGACCCTGAGATCCTGGTTTGACCAAGCTCTTGTTATCCTGGAGTCCTGGAATCCTAAGCTCCTGGGTGTGTTTCAGCACCTGGAAGTAGTGTCTCCTCTGGGGACTGTGGGGCTGAATGGTGTGTTCAAAACCAAGGTATACCAGCACTCATCAGAAGGAACCTGAGCAGCTGCTTAGACAGGGCTCCTTGCTCCTGCTGTCCTTGCTCTTGCTGTCACAGGCCCATTACAATTGATTTGGAACAGATGTTGTATTCCACTCACCAGTGATCCTAAGATCATGTGGAGAGTACTCTGGGGACCGTGGGACCATTCGCCAAGTTAGTGCCCAAGAAGACCAAAATGTAATATGTTAGTAAACTAAAAATAAATAAGTAAAACAAGATATAAATCAACAAACAGGGTTAGAATCTATCTTGTAGGACAGAATCACTGCAATTATGCATTAATTTCTAGGTACTAGCATAGTGTCTGTCCCATTGTATGAACTCAAGAAATATTTTTGCTGCAAAATATATATACATTTAAAATTACAACGTATAAATTTAAATGGTATTAAATAAAATATCAATATAAAGGCGGGGAGTAGTGAAGGGAACTAGATTTCATCACAAAGCCATTGTGGATCAATAGTCTACAATAATGTGGGCACAAGATTCTGTCAGTGACAGAAGACATTCAATGATTTATGAGTGCATTAAGTTCATGAAAAATAATGAGCCTGCAATGTTACATACTATCCATTTTCTAAATCAATAACTATGGAATTAAATAAATGAAAGTGGAATTTTTTCAAAGGTGTGATAATAAGAATGATGGAGGAGTGCAAAGCTGCTTATGACATAAAAGTAAAACATTAAAATATTTAGCATAGAACAAGTTCAGAAATCTTCCCCATAATTAGTCAGTGCATTAGTGGATTGCAGCTAACTTTATTGTATGAAGGCACAGATCTCCCTCAAGCATGCCTATTATAAGTTAGAAAATTCTTATCTACTGAGTGCATTTAGCCACTTCCACTGGGTCTTATCTTAGAAGAGGAAGTGTTTTGCCAGTATCCCAGACACCATGTAATCCCATCACACTTCAGGGAGCTTAGATAGTATGAAGTAAAGACAAAAAGATCCTGAAACTCTACAAGGACAGAAGAAACAATCAATGAAATTTCTCTTTTAGCCCTTCTACCACATCTTGTCTCTTTTAAGCAACCAAAGTAATATTGAAAAGACTTTCATTAAAAATCTCATAAAGTTCTCTTCCTGAAATGTGCTTTATTCTAGAACCAAGTATCTCTTATTTTTGGTATTTCTTATACCAGTTACTTTATATACTCTTCTATGATTTGGATCATATATGTACCCCAAAGGTTAATGTGATAAAGGCTTGGGCATCAGGCTATGGCACTATTGGGAGAAGCTGGGAGCTTTAAGAGGTGGGACCTACTGAAAGCAAGTAAAACCATTGTGGGTGACTTGTAGAAGAGATGGGTCTCTCTCTCTCTCTCTCTCTCTCTCTCTCTCTCTCTCTCTCTCTCTCTGTGTGTGTGTGTATGTGTGTGTGTGTCCCTGTTTGTCTCTGTCTCTCTCTTCTTCTCTTCTCTTCCTTCCTCCCCTCCCCAACCCCTCTCTGTGTGCCTGGCTCCTGCTCATGGGTTAGGTACAGGCTCTCAGATATTTTTCTAGCACCATGCCTGCCTGCCTGACAGCGGGCTCCCCACCATGATTGTCATGAATTCACCCTCTGAAACTGTAAGCAAGTCCCCAAACCCCAATTACATGGTCTCTTTCACAAGTTGCCTTGGCCATTGTGTGCCTTCACAGCAATGGCATAGTAACTAGCACAGAGCATACACCCAGAATTGGGGTGGGGAGGGCTTTCTTTGGGAAAACAAACCTGATTTGTGTCTTGGAAGAAAAGAAACAAAGAAATAAATAAACAAAATAAAAAAAAAAAAAAAAAAAAAAAAAAAAGAAAGCCTTTGTGAAAACACGATGTGGAATATAACGTTAGGATGGGAGAGGGAGACAGGGATAGCAGCAGAAATATCATCTTTATAATCCAGATAGGATGGCTTGGTTTCTGTGTGGTTCACTGGCAGTGGCAGACTTCTAACTTTGAATGCTTTAATTATCACAGGGTCACTGTTTTACTTTCCATTTTATATCTGTTGAATGCCAGTAAAGAAGCTGCTTTTGAATGACACTATATTATCATAAAAAAAGAAAAGAAAATTACTTCACACACACCCTCACTCTCCTTGCCTGGCTACTGTTCCCACATCAACTCCTTCTTTCCTTCCTCCTTTGTCCCCAACTGACTTACTACTTGTTGACTCAGTTAAGACCAATGTGAAATGTCCCGAGGTTCTTGTCACAGTTGTTAGGACTCAAATTATAGACAGATCATCATTGACTAAGGGATTCTTCAGCCAAAAAAAATTCATTCTCACTTAAATCCATAAGAAGCACCTGGAAATCCAGGTTGATTTTAGTCCATATGTCTGAATCAGGAACTTGGAGGGTTCTGACAAATCATATTCTAAATCAGATGTGTTTAAAAAAATGAATCTAATCCAGGGACTGAGAAAATGAGGAGGGTGAGAGAAGGCAGGACTATGACTCGTAGAAGCAGAAGTTAGCTGGGACAGTGAATAAAATTTGAGTCTTCCTGACAAAACAGCCAGTTTTTGTTGTAGTCTGCTTAGACCATGCATGCTAGAAGATGAGAAGTGGGCACTGGGGATGCCCACCAACAGGAAATGGAGATGTAGTGCCCTGACACACCTCTGAAGGCACATCTTAGATGCAAAAGCCAACTCACCTTGCCAGTACCAGGTCTGCAGCTTCACATCCTCCACTCTGGCAGAGCTTACCTTGGCCACTATCCAAGCAGAATGAGGTTTCTATAATTATCGCCCAAGCCTTGGCATTTGCACACAGCTGCTCTGTCACTCTCAGATATGCCAAGTCCTAGAGAATGAGTCCCTGAACAAGAAGGCCACTGTACTTGATGACATCTCTTTACCTTCAGATACCCCAGCCCGGTCATTATCACCATAAGCAAAGCGTGGAACTAACCCAATACCTAGATGTTTGATCTTTTTCAGACAATTTTGTGGTTTAATTAGAAAGAATAACCGATTCATTTACCTAATATTCTTGAATATAGAGCCAAGTGTTAGCAGATCTCCAGGCCAGATGCTTGCTAAAACATTCCCTAGATCATTCTGGGCCTCCCTGTGTCAAGTTAGCAACACACAGTGAGAGGAACAGTAGTAATACTGAATTCTTGTGTCTTCCCAGAGACACAGGTAATGCATATTGCTTGTGGACCAAGGGGAAAGAGGGGGAAAGAAAACTGAGAACATCTCACCATCAAATTGGGTGTCAGTGAAAGAATTCTGTGATTTCTTTTCATCTTTCAGCCAACCACAGAGGCCTAGGTCACGTCTAGAAGTCTGTTAATTGTTTTCCAAATTGGAAAGAACTGTATATGCTCCTAGTTCAGCCTCCCATTCAATGCAGTTACTGCCTAAAAATATCTTGGAACTGCAATCCACATTTTCCTTGGATACTTCTAGCACTGACTGCCCATTGCTTGGCACGCAGCTTGGTTCATATTTGATGATTCTTGGACTTTCTCCCTTCATTCTACAATGGAAAGAGGAAGCCATACTGATGTTTTATTTCTTTTAAATGTTCCACAGGGGCTCCCATGCCCTTGAGATGGAGTCTGTGTTAAATGAGTTCACACTTTATCCTATCTCAAACCCTCATTCTGGAAGTCAGAGAAATTAAGAAACCATGTCTTTTCATTTCCTATAACCCTTATCCTGCTTCAGCTTTCTTGCCTATTTCTCTTCCTGGAATATTTATGTCCAGGTTACCATCTCTTTACTCTGTAATTGCCATTACTGAAAAGGATGCCTTGTTCTTGGAGGTCCCAACCCCCAACTTCTAACTGGTATTAAATCCTATTGCTGTGAGAACACAGAGGCCTGCTTTATGCTTAGCAAAATGCTTGCCTGGCATATAGTAGCGGTGTGGTAAGATAAGGTAAATTCCAAAATGAGGACACGAACCTAATCTCCTCTTATCAGTTTGCCTTAACTGGTTCTTCTGTTTTGTGAGAGCCCTTGAAATACTCATAGGTAATCATACTAATCATACCAGGAACAACCTGGGACTGGTTCCAGCAGTTAACAGATCACACATTTTGGAGATTATTGAAGAGGAGCATGGTAGAAGGGCTATTCACAAAGGTATAAGTGATAAATGAATCCTAGGAGTACCACAAAACAAGAAGAGAGTTCTTATTCTCCAGGCTAAAGAGGAAGGAAAGATTTCCCTAGGCTAAAGAAGAAACTGGAAGTTCAGGAGGGAGTCACTCAACAAGTCAGCATGGAAGCAGTTAAGAGAATTGCTTTGCAGTGGACTTCTGGATCCTCCTACTGGCACATAGAAGACAGAAGGCATCCTGGGATACAAAGTGTACTGAAGAATAAATAATAAGGGGGGGGGGGATAACTGGAAAACAGCACAAGGAACCCTCCTGCCACCTGGATTTACTCTTACAAGATGACAAAGCTAGTTGCTACTGTGGCTCAAATGATGTGGCTGCTGAAGTAATTATTCAATTCTCTGCCATCTGGGAAGATTCTTGATTGCCACCAATTTTCTGTCTTGAAGAATGTTAGCAGTAATATCATAGTGTACCAGATACACTCTAATTAGTAGTACATCAGCCAAGAGAATGGATTTCAGTTCTGCCAGTGTGAGCACTGGAGTGTTCTAGTACAGGTTTAAAATGATAACTCTGTTGTTTGTTGAAGGCATTTCAATTGTTTTACTATTGGGTTTATAATCAATTATATTCCCCAGGCTTCCTCACATACACTGCTGGAAAACCAAACTTTTTCCCTGATTGAACTTACATTATTGATTTCTGTTTTAACCTCAGTGAGGGATTTTACATTTACCCCTGTCAAAATTTTATCGAATTTACATCTGTCCACTTTTCCAGATTACTAAGCCCTATTATTTTGTTATCTAACAACTCTTCTTTTTTTGAAAAAAAAACTTTTCTTTTACACTTTCAAATGCTAGCTAATTTGAACTCCCTACACTGTGTATGTTTGTGTGTCTGTGTGTGTATTTGTATTGACAATGAAAAACATGAAAGCCCACTTCCGTTGACATAGACTTCACAATAAAGCCATCCATTGCAATCTTTCCCAGTCAGGAACACCAACTAGAGACCAAGCATTCAAATGCCTGAGACTATGGAGGACATCTCATTCAAATTGCCAGAGAGGGAGGGGAACACATTTGGGAATATGCTATTAGATGTCTCAATTAAGATTAAGGTAATATATGAGTGAAAGATTGCTTCCTACCATGTTAAGATGCTAAATACGCAACAGGTGTTAGTTATCACTGAAGATAGGTTTATAACAGTATTGATCAGTAGTATAATTCTGATATTAGTTCAGTAATTAAGGTTACTATAGAAACTATAAAAAATTTGTTCGACCTTAAGTATGCTAAAAGATAAATATCAAACTAAAAATACTTTTTAACTTATATGATTCACATGCAGATAAATGGTGAATACATTGAATATTGTTTTAAATCTCATAAATCCATAAGAAAATCTTTGTTTATTAACAGTAAGTAGTCAAATAATATAATCCAACAATCCAAAAAACAATAAGTATTAGGCATAGCTTACATAAAATTAGAAATGTTTTATTTTTAATTATTTTATAAGGATTTTTATTATGTGTGTGCAAATATATGTATCAGGGCATGCATAGGGAAATTAGAGGGTAATGCTCAGGGGTCAGGCCTCTCCTTCTACAGTGTAGGTTGTAGGGATTGAATTCTGGTTGCCAGGCTTGGTGACAAGTGCCCTTATTCCATAGCATATAATACTCTTTCCCAAGAAATCTTTATTTGTAGTAAAAATTTTTCTACAGGTTGCAATATTGTTGAGAAATAGGCACTGATACTCTGAATCAAAAACAACAATGATGTAAATAAACCTAACAGGTATTTACTGTGGTGTGTGTGTGTGTGTGTGTGTGTGTGTGTGTGTGTGTGTGTGTGTGTAATCAGGCACTCTTGTCAGAAAAAAGTATTTTACACATTTATTTCTCATAAGAACTTTGTTGGGTAGATATTTTAATTATTATTACTTTGAAGATGATAAAACAAAGTACAAGGAGTTACATATAAGTTTCCTGGAACAACAATGGTGATGAATAATTTGACAATATCTATTAAGAGTATTAACATACACATAACACTTGGCCTGATAGCAGACACTTGTAATCTCAGTTGTTCAGCACATTGAGGAAGATGGACAACAATATCAAGAGTTATCTGTGAGACAGAGTAAGTTCAAGGCCAATTTACGCAGCATAGCAAGACCCTGCCTCAAAATTAAACTAAAAGAGGGCTGGTGTTTTTGTTCAGTGGTACAGTGCTTATTTAGCACAGGCAAACCAATAGAATCAGCAACCAGTCCCAAGCAAAGAAGTTATTTTCTTTAACATAATACAGTGGAAGCTGATATATAACTCAGAAATTCTTAAGGATTTCTTCTTCCAGCTGCTACTAGATAGAGGTCCTTGGCTCTCACTATACTTTAGATAATACCCTTAGCTTCCTTAACAACATGTGACTTGAAATCATTTCATATTCAATGAGAAAATTTAAAAATAACCCCTTACTGCCCAAGAGACATTTATATAGTATCATCTCTAGTCTAGAACTGTCCATGACATAACTTGATTCATTCAGTCTGTGACAAAGAATTGGGGAGGATTATGGGACGAGTTGGGGGAGAGAAAAACATGATCGAAATATAATGTATAAAAATACTTTTAAAAATCAGCATACAATTGTGATAAAAACCGCATGGTACTGGTACAGCAACAGACATGTAGATCAATAGAATAGAATTGAAGATTCAGAAATGAATCCACACACCTATGGTCACTTGATCTTTGACAAGGGAGCTAAAACCATCCAGTGTAAAATAGACAGCATTTTCAACAAATGGTGCTGGCACAAGTGGTGGCTATCATGTAGAAGAATGAGAATTGATCCAATCTTATCTCCTTGTACAAAGCTCAAGTCTAAGTGGATCAAAGACCTTCACATAAAACCAGAGACACTGAAATGGATAGAGGAGAAAGTGGGGAAAAGCCTCGAAGATATGGGCACAGGGAAAAAAATTCTCAACAGAACACCAATGGCTTGTGCCATAGAATCGAGAACTAAAAAATGGGACCTCATAAAATTGCAAAGCTTCTGTAAGGGAAAAGACACTGTCAACAAGAAAAAAAGGCCACCAACAGATTGGGAAAGGATTTTTACCAATCCTAAATCTGATA
>NC_034613.1:7935463-7938269 GCF_900095145.1 Mus pahari | reverse complement strand
CATGCCAGCAAGATTCTGCTGAAGGGACCCTGATATAGTGGCCTCTTGTGAGGCTATGACAGTGCCTGGCAAACACAGAAGTGGATGCTCACAGAAAACTATTGGATGGAACACAGGGCCCCCAGTGGAGGAGCTAGAGAATGTACCCAAGGTGTTGTAGGGGGCTGCAACCCTGTAGGTGCAACAACAATATGAACTAACCAGTACCACCTGAGCTTGAGTCTCTAGCAGCATATGTAGCTGAAGATGGCCTAAATGGCCATCATTGGGAAGAGAGGCCCCTTGGTCTTGTAAACTTTATATGACCCAGCATAGGGGAAGACCAGGGCCAAGAATTGGGAGTGGGTGGGTAGGGGAGCAGGGGTGGGGTGGGGTATAGAGAACTTTCGGGGTAGCATTTNAAATGTAAATAAAGAAAATAATAAAAAAGAGAAAAAATTAAAATCAGCATACAAAAATAATTTTTAAAAAAGACACAGAAGAGTCTATGACAAGCAACCTACTTTCTTGCTCAGCTCTATGCCTTCCTATTTTCCCTTTCCAGAGGTTTTGCTTCAAAACAAATAAAAGATTCATGCAAACCTGGAGACAAAGTTCAATCAGACAAATAATACACACACACACACACACACACACACACACACACACACACACAGTGCCTGCCACAGAAGCATATTGTCTTGAGTTCAGACCACCTTCATTCATATTAAAAAGCAGGTATGGTGGTCCATGCCTGTAATCCTAATATGGGAGAGGTGGAAATAAGAGGGTCTCTGGTACTACCTGGCCATTGAGTCTTCCCCAGTCAGTGAATTTCAAATTCAATAAGAGACCATGTCTCAAAAAATAATGTGGATCATGACTGAAGATTTCTTATGCCAACCTCTGTCCTACGTGTTCATGCACCTATAAACATACTTGTATACCCACAAATATATACATCATTCAACACACACATATAAAGTCATGACTGGGTTAATGTGCTAATAAAAAAATAACATTCTTGGTCTGGGGAGCTGCAAGAAGCAAGGGGATCACATAGCTCTGGAAATAGAGTAATATAGGAGTATATCTGCCCAATCTAGGTGTATAGATTATAAATATTATAACTGAGTTGTGTGTGTTCTGCACAGGAATGTTGGGGTTGGACATTTACTGATACCAATCAAGCTAGTATTAAATATTAAGAATGTCTGTGGTATTTTCCATTCACAGTGACTCAGGTGGGCAGGAAAGAAAGAACACAGTCAGTGCCAAATTCGACAAGGCTTTGGAACAGGAGAATTGGGCAAAGGACTGAGCTTCAAGGGAAAGGTAACCAAAGTGGACCTCAGGCTGGCAGGAGAGCAATCTTGGAGCTCTGGAGAGGAAAAGACAGCTTTTGTGGGAGAGGTGCTGGCTAGCAGGTAGGTAGTGGCTGGTCCCAGAGCATAGCCAGATAAGGCATGAATTTTTTAAAATTACATGCATCAGATTCTGTTAGAGTACCTGTGTAGCATGCATGGAGCTCTCTCTCAAGATTAGAACCACATAAACCAGGGATAGTGCAACGCACTTGTAATTCTACCACTCAGATTATAGAGACCAAAAAAATCACAAGTTCAGATCCTGTGCCACAGTGCCCGGAGCATACACAAATACCACCAGGAAAAAGGTGGACTCCCAGGGGTGCTGACAAGCCTGTGAGCACAGTTAAGAGCACAACTTCTGCTCAAATTCCTGGCTCTAGAGTGACACACCCAGAACCATCAGGACAAAGGAAGCAAGGAGCAGCTGGACACAAGATACTTTGCTCCCTGGAGCTGACCCTTTGCCACAGCTCTCTAAACCCAAATTCCCCCAGAAGAGATCTGGTCTCCTAGGAATACAGCCACACAGGCTTGCAAGAGAGACAAGTTAGAGTCAGGGACAACAAGACTAGCTAAGACCAGAGATAACCAGATGACAAGAGGCAAGGGCAAGAACATAACCCAACCCTATACATGGAACAACAATATGAACTCACCAGTACCCCCAGAGCTCATGTCTCTAGCTGCATATGTAGCAGAAGATGGCCTAGTCGGCCATCATTGGGAAGAGAGGCCCCTAGGTCTTGCAAACTCTATGTGCCCCAGTACAGGGGAATGCCAGGGCCAAAAAGTGGGAGTGGGTGGGTAGGGGAGCAGAGCAGGGGGAGGGTATAGGGAACTTTCAGAATAGCATGTGAAATGTAAATAAAGAAAATATCTAATAAAAAATGAAAATATCTAGTAAAAAAAGTTGAAAAAAAAGAGCATAAGCCAGAGAAACCAAGGTCAGTTGTAATCATCTGAACGAAATTCTCCCACCATAGCAGGTCCTGGATACACAACCACACCATAAAAGTAAGAAGTGGATCTAAAGTCACTACACCTGATGATAATAGAGAACTTTAAGAAGGACATAAATAACTCAATTAAAGAAATACAGAATACAGGTAAACAGGTAGAAGCCATTAAAGAGGAAACACAAAATTCCCTTAAGGATTTAAAGGAACACACAATCAAACATGTGAAGGAAATGAACAAAACCATTCAAGATCTAAAAATGGAAATAGAAACAATAAAGAAACCACAAAGGGAGACAACCCTGGAGACCCACATAATTGATCTTTAACAAGGAAGCTAAAACCAACCAGTGGAATAAAGACAGCATTTTCAACAAATGGTGTTATCATGTAGAATAATGAGAATCGATCCATTCTTATCTCCTTGGACGAAGATCAAGTCTAAGTGGGTAAAAGAACTCCACATAAAACCAGAGACACTGAAACTTAAAGATTAAAAAG
>NC_034613.1:7932489-7934712 GCF_900095145.1 Mus pahari | reverse complement strand
AGTGAGGTAACCCAATCACAAAAGAACTCACATGATATGCACTCACTGATAAGTGGATATTAGCCCAGAAACTTAGAATACCCAAGATACAATTTGTTAGACTCATGAAACTCAAGAAGAAGGAAGACCAATATATGGATACTTCATTCATCCCTAGAATAGGGAACAAAATACCCATGAAAGGAGTTACACAGACAAATTTTGGAGCTAAGACGAAAGGATGGACTATCCAGAGTCTACCCCACCAGGGGATCCATCCCATTATCAGCTACCAAACACAAATACTAATGCACATGCCAGCAAAATTTTGCTGAAGGGACTCTGACATAGCTGTCTCTTGTGAGGCTATGCTAGTGCCTGGAAAACACAGAAATGGATGCTCACAGTCAGCTATTGGATGGAACACAGGGCGCCCAATGGAGGAACTCGAGAAAGTACCCAAAGAGCTGAAGGGGTCTGCAACCCTATAGGTAGAACAACAATATGAACTAACCAGTACCTCCAGAGCTCATGTTTCTAGCTGCATATGTAGCAGAAGATGGCCTAGTCTGCCATCATTGGGAAGAGAGGCCCCTTGGTCTTGCAAACTTTATATGCCCCAGTACAGGGGAACATCAGGGCCAAGAAGTGGGAGTGGGAGGTTAGGGGAGGCTGGGGGGGGCGGTATAGGGTACCTTGGGGATAGCATTTGAAATGGAAATGCAGTAAATACATAATAAAAAATTAAAAAGAAAAGAAAACCTAAGAAAGAGATCAGGAGTCATAGATGCAAGCNTNANCAACAGAATTCAAGAGATGGAAGAGAGAATCTCAGGTGCAGAAGATCCCATAGAAAACATTGACATGACAGTCAAAGAAAATGCAAAAAGCCCCTAACCCAAAACATCCAGGAAATCTGTGATACAATGAGAAGACCAAACTTAAGGATAATAGGTATAGAAGAACGTGAAGGTTCCCAAATTAAAATGTCAGTAAATATCTTCAACAAGACTATAGAAGAAAACTTCCTTACTCTAATGAAAAAGATGCCAATAAACCTAAAAGAAAACTATAGAACTCCAAATAGATTGAACTAGAAAAGAAATTCCTCAGCTCACATACTAGTCAAAACACCAAATGCACAAAGAAAGAGTATTAAAAGCCATAGGGGTAAAAGGTCAAGAAACATATAAAGGCAGACCTATCAGAACTACACCAGGCTTCTCACCAGAGATTGTGAAAGCTAGACGTTTTTGAGCAGATGTCATGCAGACCCTAAGAGAACACAAATGCCAGCCCAGGCTACTATAACCCAGCAAAACTCTCAATTACCAGAGGCAGAGAAACCAAGATATTCCATGGGAAAAAAGAACAAACAATATATATCCACAAATCCAACTCTACAAAGGATAATAGATAAAGAACTCCAAAGGAAGGAGGGGAATTACACCGTAGAAAAAGCAAGAAAGTAAGCTTTCAACAGACCCAAAAGAAGATAGCTACACCAAAATAATTCTACCTCTAAAAACAAAAATAGTAGGAAGAAAAAATGAATATTCCTTAATATGTCTTAACATCAACGGACTCAACACCCCCACCCCAATAAAGACAGAGACTAACAGGCTGTATAGACTAACAGGACTCAGACATTTTGCTGCAAACAGGAACCCTACCTCAGAAATAAAGAGAGACACTACCTCTGATTATAGGGCTGGAAAACAATTTTCCAAGCAAATGGTACCAAGAAACAAACTGGATTAGTAATTTTAATATCAAATAAAATCAACTTTCTACCAAAAGTTATCAGAAAAGCTATGGAAGAACACTTCATACTCATCATAGGAAAAATCAACCAAAAAGAATGCTCAATTCTCCACAATCTCGCCAGCATCTGCTGTCACCTGAATTTTTAATCTTAGCCATTCTGACAGGAATAAGATGGAACCTCAGGTTTGTTTTGATTTGCATTTCCCTGATGACTAAAGATGTTGAACATTTTTTCAGGTGTTTCTCAGCCATTTGGTATTCCTCAGTTGAAAATTCATGTTCAGCTCTGTACCCCATTTTTTTAGTAGGGTTATTTGAATTTCTGGAGTCCAGCTTCCTGAGCTCTTTGTATATATTGGATATTAGTCCTCTATCAGATTTAGGATTGGTAAAAGTTCTTTCCCAATCTGTTGGTGGCCTTTTTGTCTTATTGACAGTGTCTTTTGCCTTACAGAAGCTTTGCAATTTTATGAGGTC
>NC_034613.1:7920157-7931627 GCF_900095145.1 Mus pahari | reverse complement strand
GATCTTTCACTTCCTTAGGGATTGCAAGCTTGTACAACCACTCTGGAAATCAGTCTGGCAGTTCTTCAGAAAATTGGACATAGTACAACCGGAGGATCCAGCAATACCTCTTCTGGGCATATACCCAGAAGATCTTCCAACTGGTAATAAGGACACATGCTCCACTATGTTTATAGCAGCCTTATTTCTAATAGACAGAATCTAGAAAGAACCCAGATGTCCCTCAATAGAGGAATGGATACAGAAAATGTGGTACATTTATACAATGGAATAGTACTCAGCTATTAAAAACAAGGTATTTATGAAATTCGTGCGCAAATGAATGTATCTGGAGGAAATAATCCTTAGTGAGGTAACCCAATCACAAAAGAAGTCATTAGATATGCACTCACTGATAGTGGATATTAGCCCAGAAACTTAGAATACCCAAGATACATTTTGCCAAACACAAGAAAACCAAGAAGGAAAACCATCGTGTGGATACTTCATTCCTCCTTAGAATTAGGAACAAAATACCCATAAAAGCATATAGGTACAGAGACAAAATTTAGAGCTAATATGAAAGGATGGACTATCCAGAGACTACCCCATCCAGGAATCCATCCATCATCAGCCATCAAACCCAGATACTAATGCACATGCCAGCAAGATTCTGCTGAAGGGACCCTGATATAGTGGCCTCTTGTGAGGCTATGCCAGTGCAAACACAGAAGTGGTTGGTCACAGTCAGCTATTGGATGGAACACAGGGCCCCCTGTGTAGGAGCTAGAGAATGTACCCAAGGAGCTGAAGGGGGCTGCAACCCTGTAGACAGAACCATAATATGAACTAACCAGTACCCCATGAGCTAGTGTCTCTACCTGCATATGTAACAGAAGATGGAGTAATTGGTCATCATTGGGAAGAGAGGCCTCTTGGTCTTGCAAACTTTATCTGACCTAGCACAGGGGAAGGCCAGCGCCAAGAATTGGGAGTGGCTGGGTAGGGGAGCAGGGTCGGGGGAAGGCATAGGAAAATTTCAGGATAGCATTTGAAATGTCAATAAAGAAAATATCTAATAAAAATAAGAAACTTTACTAAAGCTCAAAGCATACATTGCACCTCACACAACAATAATGGGAGACTTTAACACCTCATTCTCATGAAGGAATATCATAGAAACAAAAACTAAACAGACACACAGGAAAACTAACAGAAGTTATGGACCAAATGGACTTAAAAGGTATCTGTGGAACATTCTATTCTAAAACAAAAGAATATACCTTCTTCTCAGCATCTCATGGCTCCTTCTCCAAAATTGACCATGTCACAAAACAGGCCTCAACAGATAGAAGAATATTTGAAATAATCCCATTCTTCCTATGAGTTCACCACAGACTAATCCTGGTCTTCAATAACAATAGAAACAACAGATAGCCCAAATACACATGGAAGCTGAACAAACCCCTATTCAATAATAACTTGGTCAAGGAAGAAATAAAGGAATTAAAGACTTTTCAGAATTTTGAAGAAAATGAAGGCACAACATATCCAAACTTATGGGATACAATGAATGCAGTGCTAATAGGAAAACCTGTAGCATTGAGTGCTTCCAAAAAGAAACTAGAGAGAGTGCACATTAACACCTTAACAGCAAACCTGAAAGCTCTAGAACAAACAGAAGCAAACAGAACTAACAGGAGTAGACTTCAGGAAATAATCATACTCAGGGCTGAAATCAACAAAGTAGAAACGAAAAGAACTATAAAAGGAATCAATAATTCCACGAGCTGGTTCTTTGAGAAATCAACAAGATAGACAAACTGTTAGCCAGATTAATAAGAGGGCACAAAGACAGTATGCAAATTAACAAAATCAGAAATGAAAATAGAGATATAGCACCAGAAACTGAGAAAAATTTTAAAATCATCAGATCATAATACAGAGTATACTCAACAAAACTAGAAAATCTGGATGAAATGGACACTTTTCTAGATAGATACCAAGTATCAAAGTTAAATCAGGATCAGATTAATGATCTAAACAGTCCCATAGCCCCTAAAGTAATAGAAGCAGTCATTAATAGTCTCCTAACAACAACAACAACAGCAAAAAAAGCTCATGACCAGATGGGTTTAGTGCAGAGTTCTATCAGACATTCAAAGAAGACCTAATACTAATACTTTTCAAACTATTCCCAAAATAGAAACAGAAGTAACAATACTCAATTTGTTCTATGAAGCCACAGTTACACTGATACCAAAATCAAAGACCCATAAAAGAAAGAGAACTTCAGACCAATTTCCCTTATGAATATTGATGCAAAAATACTCAGTAAAATCCTCACAAACAGAATCGAAGAACACATCAAAATGATCATCCATCATTATCAAGTAGGTTTCATCCCAGAGATGCAGGGATTGTTCAATATACTTCCATATATTGAGCATCAATATAATCCTCTATATGAATAAACTCAAAGGAAAAAATACATGATCATTTCATTAGATGCTGAGAAAGCATTTGACAGGAATCAACATCCCTTCATGTTTAGAGACTTAGAAAGATCAGGAATTCAAGGCCCATACCTAAACATTGTAAAAGCATTATACAGCTAACCTGTAGCCAACATCAAACTAAATGGAGAGAAACTTGAAGAAATCCCCCTAAAATCAGAGATTAGACAAGTCTGACCACTCTCTCCCTATCCATTCAGTGTAGTACTTGAAGGTCTAGCTAGAGCAATTAGACCACAAAAGTATGTCAAAGGGATACGAATTGGAAAGGAAAATGTCAAAATATCACTATTTGTAGATGATATGATAGTATACTTAAGTGACTTCAAAGTTCTACCAGAGAACTCCTACAGCTTATAAACAACCTCAGCAAGTTGACTGGATATAAAATTAACTCATACATATCAATGTCCTTTCTCTACACAAAGTAAAAACAGGCTGAGAAAGAAATTAGGGAAAGAACACACTACATAATAGTCACAAACAATATAAAATACATTGGTGTGACTCTAACCAAACAAGTGAAAGATAGGTATGACAAGAACTTCAAGTCTCTGAAGAAAGAAATCCAAGAAGACCTCAGGAGATGGAAAGATCTCCCATGCTCATGGATTGGCAGAATTAATATAGTAAAAATAGCCACACTGCTCAAAGCAATCTACAGATTAGATGCAATCCCCATCAAAATTCCAACTAAATTCTTTGTGTAGTTAGAAAGAGCAATTTTCAAATTCATTTGGAATAACAATAACAACAAAAACAACAAAAAACAGGATAGACAAAACTATTCTCAACGATAAAAGAACTTCTGGGGGAATTACCATCCCTGACATCAAGCTGTATTACAGAGCAATCATGGTTAAAAATCTGCATGGTATTGGTACAGAGACAGACAGGTAAATGAATGGAATAGAACTGAAGATCCAGAAATGAACCCCACACCTATGGTCACTTGATCTTTGACAAAGGAGCTAAAGCCATCCAGTGGAAAAAAGACATCATTTTCAACAAATGGTGCTGGTTCAAATGGCAGTTAACCAGTACAAAAATGCAAATTGATCCATTCTTATCTCCCTGAACATAGCTCAAATCCAAGTGGATTGAGGAGCTCCACATAAAACTAGATACAGTGAATCTAATAGAAGAGAAAGTGGGTAAAAGTTTGAACACATGGACACAGGGGAGAAGTTTCTCAGCAGAACACCAAAAGCTTATGCTCTAAGATCAAGAATCCATAAATGAGATCTCATAAAATTGAGATCTCTGTAATACAAAGTACACTCTCAATAGGACAAAACAGCAACCAAAAGATTGAGAAAAGACCTTTACCAATCCTATATCCAATAGAGGGCTAATGTCTAATATATACTACAAATTCAAGAGTCCAGAGAACCAAATAACCCTATTTTTAAAAAGGGGGGAACAGAGCTAAACAGAGAATTCTCCACTAAGGAAACTCGAATGGCCTAGAAGCACATAAAGAAATGTTCAACATCCTTAGTTATCAGGGAAATACAAATCAAAACAACCCTGAGATTCTGCCTCATACCAGTCAGAATGGCTAAGATCAAAAAGTCAGGTGACAGTAGATATGGAT
This sequence comes from Mus pahari, assembly GCF_900095145.1. Classification (NCBI taxonomy): domain Eukaryota; kingdom Metazoa; phylum Chordata; class Mammalia; order Rodentia; family Muridae; genus Mus; species Mus pahari. Next base: position 7,927,535 of record NC_034613.1, on the reverse strand, counting down.
GAGGATGTAGAGAAAGAACACTCCTCCATTGTTAGTGGGATTGCAAGTTGGTACAACCACTCTAGAAATCAGTCTGGCAGTTCCTCAGAAAATTGGACGTAATACTACCTGAGGACCCAACTGTAAAAATCCTGGGCATAAACCCAGACAATACTCCAACATGTAATAAGGACACACGCTCCACTATGTTCATAGCAGCCTTATTTATAATAGCCAGAAGATCTAAACAACCCAGATGTGCCTCAACAGAGGAAAGAGTAGAGAAAATATGGTACATTCACACAATGGAATAATACTCAGCTATTAAAAACAATGACTTCATGAAATTCTTAGGCAATTGGATGGAACTTAAAAATATCATCCTGAGTGAGGTAACCCAGCCACAAAAGAATGCTCAAGGTATGTACTTACTGATATGTGGATATTAACCCAAAATTTGGAATACCTAAGTTACAATTCACAGACCATATGAAGTACAAGAAGAAGGAATACCAAAGTGTGGATGCTTCAGTGCTTCTTAGAAGGGGGAACAAAATACCCACAGGAGGAAATACGGAGCCAATTGTGGAGCAGACACTGAAGGAAAGGCCATCCAGAGACTGCCCCACTTGGGGATCTGACCCATATACCTGGATGCTATTGTGGATAGCAGGAAGTGCTTGCTGACACAACCTGACATAGCTATCTCCTGAGAGTCTCTGCCAGACTCTGAAAAGTACAGAAGTGGATGCTTACATCCATCCACCGGACTGAGCCTGGGGTCCCCAATGGATGAGTTTGAGAAGGGACTGAAGGAGCTGAGGTGTTTGGCATCACCAAAGAGGAAGCAACAGTTTCAACCAGCCAGACAACCCCCCAGAGCTCCTGGGGACTGGACCACCAACCAAAGAATACACATGGAGGGACCCCGGGCTCAGGCCTCATATGTATCAGAATATGACCTTGTTGGACATCATTGGGAGGAGCAGGCCTGAAGTATTTGATGCCCCAGTGTAGGGGAATGTAATGGCAGGAAGTTGGGAGTAGATGGTTGGGTGGGGGAGCACATCCATAGGGGCAGGGCAGAGGGGGGAAGGAATAGGGAGGTTCCAGAGGGGAGAACTGGAAAGTGACTAACATTTGAAATGTAAATAAAGAAAATATTCAATTAAAGAAAAAAAAAGAATCAGGAGTTCAAGATCATCCTTGGCTACAAAGTGAGTAACTTTTAACTAATACATGATGGTATTTCTGGAAACAGGCAAACACATTTTCTTGCATCCTGATTTTCAAAGGGAAGTCTGTTTCCTAGCGAGAATATATGGTGATATCCAATAAATTATTATCAAAGACTTATATACTAGTTCTTTTTCTATTGCAGTCAAGAGACACCATGGCCAAGGCAGCACAAGAAAGAAAACATTTAGCTGTGGACTTGATTAGTTTCAGAGGGCTAATCCATAATCATCATGTTAGAGTGCATGGCAGCTGACAGATGGGCATGGGGCTGGAGACATGGCTGAGAGATATATTTGATTTGGAAGTTGAAGGCAGAGAGTTTTAAATGCATCAAAACCTACACCCAGTGACACACCTCCTCAAACACCTTTCCAAATTAGTTCCACCAGCTAGGAACCAAGCATTCCAAATATATGCACTTACAGGGGTATTCATATTCATATTCAAGACAGATATGTACATCAAAAAGTGTATAGAAGCCCTGGTAGTTACAAGAGGGAGAAATCTAGGTCTGAGTGAATGCATTTAAAAATGTCATCTACTAAATTGAACCCAGAGATCTAGAGAGTTGGAAAACACATTACTTCCATATTTCCACCAGCAGTAAGAGAAAAGGGGAACAAATTTCAAGTTAGTGACTTCCTTTGAATGCACAGAAAACTAACCTGAAATATAGAGCTGCTCACAGGAGGAAACAGCCATTCTTTACCTGGCACAGAAGCTGTCAAAGGTCTTGTAAATCAGAGAGGGAATTTAGATGGAAGTTTGGAAAGACAAACCATGAAACACTGTATGCGAGCAAGTATAAGGCTGTAAAATCCTTAGGACAAGGGGACATCAAACAGTTCACACCTTGCTGTCTTTTCCTTCAGCATCCCAGTGTATGCTCATAGGAGAGAAAGTGTAGGACTCATTGGCAGGCATGAAACAGTTTCTTATATGTGTTGGGTTTCTGTTGTTGTTTTGTGTTGTTTTGTTTTGTTTTGGTCAACTTGATGCAGGCTAGCAAGCCAGAGGAAACATCAATTGAACTGAAAAGAAAATTGCTCCATCAGATTACTGTGAAAGTAAGTTTGTGGGGCATTTTCCTTACTAGTGATTGATGTCAGAGAGCTCAGACCACTGTGAGAGGTGGAACCCCTCTGGTGGTCCTGAGAAATATAATAAAATTATCTGAATATGATCATGGGAGCAAGCCAGTAAGCAGTGTTCACCCATGGTTTCTCCTCAGCTCCTACATCCAGGTTCTTGCCTCAACTTCCTTCAGTGATAGAGTGATGGACTGTGATATGGAAGTGAAAGCCAAAGTAATTTATTTCTTCTCCCAAGTTGCTTTTGCTCATGGTGATTATCACAGTAATAGACAATAAACTAGGACATGCTACTTACTATAGCAAACAAAAGCCTTACTCTCTTTCATATACAAAAGTGTAGTCTGATGGGAGAAGCAGAGTTCCGCTGGAGAAAGAAATTTGCTCTTGGAATTATGTGAGGACAGTCTAAAGTTCTTAAAGGCCAAGTACTCTGACCTAGCCTCATAATGCCTACCTAAAGGTAGAGTCCATCAGAATGCTAAAACATTTTTGTTCTCGAATACCTATTATCACCACAACACTAACAGCTGCCATATAAAAATAAAAATATGATAAAGCTGAGGGAATTAAGAGAATGAGGCGAAGAGAAGATCAAAACTCATTGGAAAGTAAACATCAATCTGAGAAGCCCATCTCCTTATTACATTAGTTATATCTCATTCCATAGGCAAAGGAGAAAAAAGTCAAGCTCACCCTCAAGCAGAAGATAATTTTGTCTTCTTAACATATTTGATTGTATAACATATTCCATTTTAATTAATTCATGGGCATTTCAAAAGGCAAAACAACAAAAGTAGCCAGAAAGAAAATCAGATGGAGTCTCAATTATGAAGATGTGAAAGAAACAGGAAAAATATTGTGATTAATATATTGAAGATTCTAACTGAAAAGGACCAAGATGTAGCTCAGTGGTAGAGTGTTTGTCCAGCATATGTTGAGACTCTAGATTCTGTTGCCAGTCTTCCCCAAAGAAACAGAAATAACAAACACATTTCCAGAAAAAAAAAAAACAGTAAACATTAGTATGTATGTATGCATGTATGTATGTATGTATGTATGCACATGCCTTCATTATGAATCTCAGTCTATCTTTGAACTCATGATCCTCATGCCTGACTCTTCCAAGTACTAAGATTACAGGAGTCAACCACAATGGAGTGATAGTTGACTTTAGTAGGAAAAAATGTAAATAGTGAAAAAATATTTAATACTACCAGTGAAAGTTGCAACACAAACACAAGTTAATCCCATCTTAGTGCTCTTTACCTGTTATAATTGACTGTTTTGCATGCAAGCAAGAGCAAATCTTCCCTCTCTTAAATAGTTTCTATCACATATTATACCACAGCAAAGAAAATAATGATTTGGAAAATGGGAGTTGAATTCCTGTTCCAAAATGATTGAAGGGAAGAAGCTCATGGAGTCCACCTCTGAACAACTATTACCAGTTGCCTGCTGTTGAGGGAGGGAGAGTCAATGTTCCTTGGGAGTTGGCAACTGGTAGGTTAACCATGTTTTAGTGAATATTTCCACAGCCATGGATATATGGGTAACACAAATTGGAGTTAGTGGGTTATAAAAAACAATCATCAGCAGAATACATGGGTTGGGAAGGTGATATGGGGTGGTAGTCTGGGATAAGGTGTTTGCAGAATATATGAAAAATAAGAACAAGACCTGCAACTGAGGTGTAAGGGCACTGCTGTGATCAATCTGACATTGTGATTGATGTACAGGTCTTCAGGACTGGCTTGTGAAAGGAAGTAGATGAGGTTATATAGCTTCAGGGTAGTGAAGCCTTGGAATATTGTAAGCAGAGCTTAATGAACCATGCTAGTGAAAAGTGTAGAATGCTTATAAAATGGGATATTGAAGACTGGTTACAAGACTGATACTCCTAGTATCCTGATAGGATAAGGAATTTGGTTATGTTCTGCTTATGTCCTTGAGGTCCAAGTGATGCTGAATTTAAAAGTGCAGGGTTAAGTTGTTTGGTGGAGAACACTTTAAGCTAGCAGAGCAATCAGGCTTGGTACTCTTAATATGATTTATAGTAACAGAGAGCAGAGGTTGAATCAAAAAGACTTGAAAAATGTGGGGTTTGATGAGGAACAGAGCCATGAACCTTGCAAAAGTTGAGGACAGAGTGGGTGCAGAAAAATGGCTGTAATTGTTTGATTGGTGCCATTAAAGAGAAACTAGGCAATTTGCTCCAAAGTTTAAAAGGTGTCTGGAAATAAGACTTCACCAACTGAAAACTCTAGTCTGTGAAAATGTAAATGGATTCGAAAACCTTTCATTTATAGAGGGAATTTGAGAACATAGAGATTCCAGAATGGTCTTCTCAAACAGAATTGCCTAGGAAAATATTTCTTAGAGTTCCAAAAGGCAAGCAGCACTTGCAATCCCCTGTAGCTGTAGTAGAGGGCCAGTGTACATTTCAAGCTGGCAGGAGGGCTTTTTATCCTCTATGTGGTTCTGGCTTTGTGTGCATGTAGAATCCAAGGTCTTGAGTCATAGAATCGTGTACAGAGCTTTTAGGAAGTGTCCTAGGTTGGGCAATATGCGATAGGGTCAGACTACTGATCTTCAAGGAACAGTTGGGATGCTGTTCCATGAATGTGTGAAGTTGACAGCTAATTTGTAGTGAAGATCCAAGACATTGGAAATTCTAGGGATATGGAGTCTCTGCCAAAGAAAGCTGTAGGAACAGAGTGAAGTCAGCCTACTCTAGGTTTCAAGGCTTATTCCTATTGAATGTCCGGCATTTCCTCCACAATCTCCAGATGCCACATTCAGAGCTACAGGTTTTTTCCACATGCCCTGCTGGGTTTTGGTCTTTCTCTGGTCTGATTTATCTCCTGCTATGACCAATTTTTCATTTTTGGAATAGAATGTCTACCCTCCTGTGCCATTGTGTTTCGGAAGTATGATTTTTATTTACCCAGGATTCACAGTAAAGAGATTATGTTAAGTCCCAGAAAAGTCTTTTGACTTTTAAACAGTATTGAAACTATGAATATAGTGACTTTTGAAATGCTGATTATATTGTAAGATGGCCATGAGACTGTTGGAGATATAGAGTATATGGTAAAATGTGAATGTGAAACATTTACCACAGGCTTATGTGTTGAAAACTTGGTCCCCAGAAGGTAGATCTGTTTTGAGGGGTGGTGGAAACTTTTAAGCATGGGACCTGCCTGGAAAGCACAGAGACTTAGGTACAGGCTTGAAGTGTTATAGATAAGCTCCACTTTTGCTCTAGCTTTCTGCTTCTTGCCTGCTGTCACAATGCAGATGGCTGCATCACACTCACCACTGCCATAGCTGGGAAGTTACTCTCACCTCTATGCCTTGATTTCCATAATATAATATTCCCTCTCAGATCATGAGTCAAATAAATTCTTTCTCCTGAAAGTTTTGTAAAAGTTATTCTGATGTTCTAATGGAAAAGGTAACTAATCCAATAGTCATTTTGTCTTCACAGTGCTTATAATAAAGAAATTCTTGTTCTTGGGACAAAGCCAAATGATGACGAATGAGATGTCTCAGTGGACAAAGATAATTGTTGTACAAGTCAACCTGAATGTGATTTCCATAATTCATATAAATATTAAAAAAGGAATACAAACTATACAACATCGTATTTTGACCTCTATACACATGCCATAGCATGTGCAGTCCCCTACACACATGCATCACGCACAGAACACTAATAATATAAAAGTATTTATGAAAAGCAAATAAAAGCATAGTAACTGGGTGAAGATGTTCTTCTAAACGCTTGCTAATTAGATACAAAGCAGGCAAAGAAAAGTGATCTTGATGATATGTTTAATAATTTAATTAGTGATCTTGACAATAGGTTTCAACCAAAATATAAAATAAAATGAAAAAAGTTGCAAGCAAGATGCAAGACTAAAAGACAGTAGCAAATGGTTTAACAAATCTAATTAATTAAAAACAAATTAATGAAATTCTATAAGGTAAAGAAAGAAAAGAATGCAGAGAAATATTTGAAGATAGTATAATATAATGGCTGACATTTCCTAAAATTAATGACACATCTGAGTGATGCAGAAAAAATTAATATTACTCCTACCCTATGTAGGAATACACTTGTGTACAATACATCTATTATAATAAATGATCACAAAACAGCTGGTAACCAAGTGGTCAAACATGTAAGACATCGAGGGCTGGAATAGGCATGGCCTTGTGGGAAGAAGCATATCACTGGGGGTAGGGTTTGAGGTTTCAAAATGCTCAAGCCTTTTCTAGTGTCTGCCTGCTAATCTGGATGTAGAACTCCCAGCTACCTCTCCAGAACCATGTCTGCCTGGATGCTGGTATCTCGCCCCCTACCACCCCAGCACCCCATGATGATAACAGACTAAACGTCTGAAACTGTAAGCCAGCCCCAAGTGAATGTTCCTTAAAAGAGTTGCCACGGTTATGGTGTCTTCGCTGCAATAGAAATCCTAAGTAAAATACTGACTGACTGACTGACGACTGACTGACTGACTGACTGACTGACTGACTGACTGACTGACTTGCTAGCTTAACTTATGTGTATATATATGTGCCTGTATGAGTTTATGTACACTACAGCCCTGCAGGTTTTTGCAGAGGCCTAGAGGCATCTCAGATCGTCTGGGACTGAAATAATAGGTGATTATGTATGTGCTGAGCCCCAAACATGGAAAAGCTGTAAGCATTCTCTCCATACCTACTAAACTTTTTTTTAAAAAATTAATACCTGTATAACAATTCCTTGCTTCTTTTCTTCTGGACCTAAACCACACCTTTCTACTTTGAGTCTCTATGAATCTTACAGTCTTAGGTACCTAACATAAGTGAAACCACTGAGTATTTGTTAGCATGTTCAGATTCCTTCTAGGCTCTGCCCAACAGTTACTTAGCAACATCCAGGTAGGAACATGACTTGCTATAAAAAGACTGTTTGTCCTCTCTTGTGCTCTCTGACCCCTCTCTCTGGCCTCTCTCTTTCCTCCTCAGACAGATTCTTCTTCTTCTTCTTCTTCTTCTTCTTCTTCTTCTTCTTC
>NC_034613.1:7867841-7920047 GCF_900095145.1 Mus pahari | reverse complement strand
TCTCTCTCTCTCTCTCTCTCTCTCTCTCTCTCTCTCTCTCTCTCTGTCTCTCTCTCCTTCTCTGTCCCTTTCTCATTCTCTGCCTCCACTCACTTTTCAACCTCCTTCACATGCCCCCAAATAAATTTCATTTTATACTAGACTCATCTTATGAATGGTTCCTGGGAGGAAAGGTGTCTCATCACCCCCTCCTCCCACATCATAACTCATTTTACAAAACATCATTTGTGCCAAGACTCAGATTTATAAACTTGAAGGTCCTTGGTTCTGCCATCACATGGACTTTCCATCCATCTGATCACTAGATCTCTCCATCCAAACACCAGCGAATTGGTAAACTACTCCTCTGGTCAGCATAAATGGCCCCTGGTTCCAAAAGAGGCCTATTGAGCTTCCAGCAACTCTTTCGTGTCCTTGGGGACAGAGGTATTCACAGTCTTCATGGCCGGTCCTTCTTGCTGACCTCACACCTTAGGACATCTTCCCTTGGATGAAATTTCTCTCTTCTGGAGGTACAATTCCTCTCTCTTTGCTGGAAAATCCCAGTACTGGATAATCCAGTCTCTCTTGGACACTAGCCTTCAGCCCCAATTTCCTTATAGCTACCTGGTAATCTAGCCTGGCTGCTTGCTTTGTTATTAAATCTATCCTCGGGACTTGGCTAGCAGTAGAATAATAACCCACTCTCACTCAATGGACATGTCTTTACCACTACTTCCAGTCTCTCTCCTGGGCTTACAGGCTTCCAAATTCACACACTAAATTTGTCTTCAATATTCACTGGATAATAACTCAAAATGGCCACTTAACAACACTTTAAAAACTTTTACAACTCTTGCAAGTAATCTGAAAATGGAAGGTTTCCTATGCACAGGCTTTTCTCTTCCTTTGCTCCAAATGTCTTTATTCCTACTATTTCCCAACTAAATTCCTATCCTTGATTCAGCTAGCTCACTCTACTCCCTGCTCCTTCAACTCTAAAAACCACTCTCCAGATTTTGTTTCAGACTTAACTGACTCTCACTGTAATTCTTGCCCTAGTCTGCTGCACTGCCACTGTCAGCTATTTGTTCCCATGGGCAGTCTTAAACTTCTTCTTCCTAGAAATTTCTTATCTCTGATTTCTTTCAATTCTAGTTTTCACCAACTCTAAGGCAGCTGTGGTGGGAGAAGAACCAGATGATTGCCAAACTGTGCCATGTACCTGCCTCAGTCTAGCTACACCACTCAGACCCACATGATGGAAGAGGCTGCCAGCACTGTCAGTAAGATATCTCTTCATATGCATATAATTCCCTGCCCACTGGGCAAAACATGTTTGTCTCTTCATATGTCTATCTGTCCCTCTGCAGATACATAGCAATGGTTCTATAAATAAATGCTGTTCCATAATGGCATTTAAGATATAACAAACATGTAACTTTCCACCACAGGGGGAGCTGTAGGTTCAGCACCATTCTTAGCTAAGGGGGGGGGGTCACATAGCTGACTGTAGCATCAGTGTCATCTTCATTGAATGTAGCCGCATGACTATCCACCATCTTTGTTATGGGCAATCCCCACTTCACTGCCTTCTTACTTGAGGAGAACAACATGATTAAAGAAAAAGTCTCAAAAGACACTTTTCAACTAAGATAAGGTCTTCACATGTTTTCTATCCTGCCTCAGTAAATAACAATTTAATTTAATATTACTTTAAAGGTTTATAAAAAGTTAAAGATCACTGCCTTAAAGATATGTTCAGCCTTGATTTTGCTACTGTAATTAAGTTACAATATACACTCTTTGTTTGCTAGATACAATCTTGAGCAAATAATTAAAAACAGACACAAATTACCTAACCAGATATGCTTAGTAGATACTAGCTCTCAATCTTGTCAGAAATCTGCTAAATATAACATTAAATATTTAAGCTTACTATGACAGACACTCCCAAATCCTAAGAGGGAACTTCCCCCCACCCCAAGGTCTCCAAGAAAATATGAACTATACCTGGACTGTGGTATAAAAACCACTGAGAAAGACAGCTCCATTGTCTTGCCCACTGCCAGGGCTCAGCCTAAACTGTGGACAAAGAGAGGACACCCAGAGAACTAATTGTTTCATATTGCCTAAGACAAGGTAAGTCATTTCTCCCATGTTTCTCCTTTAATGGAACAAAAAGCTTCTTATCTCTGGGTCTGATAAAGTTGTGATAAAGACCACAGGGACCTGGGAGAACTGTTTAGGTAGTGGGTTATAGATCAACCACTGTCATTTTAATTAATACATAACATCTAGATTATAATTTATTTTTCCCAGATTTCTGATTACATTAACAGCTAAGCTAACTACTGTTGTGGATAGCCCTGGGGTTAAATTATATTGGATGTTAATTCCATTCTCCTGTGAGTGGCTTCGAACCACTCACAGGAATGAGTCAGGAATGAGTCAGCACTCAGGTGATCTCCTGTAAACCTGCTTCCCACTTTATTTTGTAAAATAAAGGAGAGCTGATGATTGGGCAGGTAAAAGGGAAGGTGGAGCAGAAGGTGGGGAGAGAAGAAGAGAAAATTGGAAGAGGGAAATGATGCAGAGGAGGTGGAGGAAGAAGAAGAAAAGTGGAGCAGAAGTACATAGCCTGGAGAAACCACAAGTTCTAAGGGGTCTCATAGAGGTAGAAGATGGAAGTATAGTAGTAGATCTGCCAAATCTAGGCGCACAGAATGTATTCATATTAATTGTGTCATGTTTTCATTGTCTGGGCATATTTGGGAGGAGACTTACTGCAACAAACTACAGCTTGACAGCTAGAAAACAGACAACTAGCTTCTTACCCCCAAGGCAGTCCACCACTATATTAGCTCATTTGTCAATTTGTTAACTAACTAAGATGGACAGGTTTACCTTACTCACACGCTTCATGATAAAGGAGACAAGTTCATAGGTAACATTTCATAGACATAACCTTCTGCTACTTCCTCATCTAAACTCAGTTTGCAGTGACTCAATATTTCATATTTTCTCCACTTGCTGAGTCAAAGATATATTGAGACTTCAAAGGTTCAAAATCCTCACATTTACCCATAGGGTTCTTATAAATAAGCCTAACCCTAAAACATTCCACTATATATCCACTTTTATAATCACAAGTTCAAATTTTAAATTTCCTTTGGTTATCTCTGACTATAGACTTAAAATGCTTCTCATGCTAAAGCTACACTATCAACTATGATATTTACACAATTAAGGTTCATTTAGTTATCATCTAACTATAGATGTAAGGCATTTCTCATGCTAAATCTATACGATCAACTATCATAATCACAAGGTCAAAAATTTAAGTTTCCATTAATTGTCTTTTAAATGAAAACTTAAAAATGTTTCTCATTATGTTAAATTTATGTATGTTCAGCTTTTTAGACAGAGGGAAAAAAGCCTTCTTGCCCCTTCTGCATCTCAAAGGTTTTTGTCTTCCCTAATTTCACCTTAAAGACTGTTCATGCTGTTAACAAATTTACCCCTCTTATAAATGTACAAGTCCCAGGAAACCTGCTCACATCTATGTCTCATGGACCAAAGAGAATCCATCTGGATAAGTGTACCTGCCAATCAATAGCCTAAGTTCCCACTTAGGCCATTCCGGAGGGTGGGATTCCCCCCCTCTTCTCTGGTTTTGGGAATTCCCTCACCTCAACCACCAAGACCTAGGAATTTCAAATATATACCTAAGAAAAAGTTTTTCTCCCAAGCCTACTTAACTTTCTTTCCTGCTTCTAATATGTATATGTCTTTCAGCATCTTGCCAAGTCCAGGCATTTATTCAAAGCCTACATCCAGAACAGCTCAAGGGAAGCAATCCACAAATGCTCCAGTGTACTCTCAAGGGCACTTCTACTGGACCTTAACTTCCTACAGACCTTGGACAGCAAGAAAACAGCCAACTCTCCTAAGACTTGAGCAACATCTCCTCCCCATTTCCTTAGGTTTCCCAGAGACATGTCACCCCAATGTCAGCAGAAAACAACTAAAGATTGCAATGACCCTAATCCTGCTTCACTTCTTTCTAATCTCTCATTTTTTAATTAAACCAAAATGGAGAAATGTTAGTATGTCAGCATTCCTTCTAGGCTCTGCCCAACAGTTACCTAGCAACAGCCAGGTAGGAGCCTGGCTTGCTATTTAAAAAAAAGCTGTTTGGCTTCTCTCCTGCTCTCTGACCTCTCTCTCTCTCTATCTCCTCCTTTCACCCCCCCCATGTGTTGCTGGATAGCCTCTCCCCTCCTTGTTCTTCTCTGCTCCCTTTCTTTCTCTGCCTCTACTTCCTTCTCTACCCCTCTTCCCATGCCCCTAAATAGGCTTCATTTTATACTAGACCCATAGTATGACTGGTACCTTGGCAGGGGTGAACATGCTTCAGCATGGGCCTGCTAAGGCACCTCCTCCCACCACATTGTACTGAGTTTTACAAAACATATCACTATTCATATTTTCACCTAACATAATGTTCCGATGTTCTCTTGAGTTTCGTCTACTTCATAGCACAGAATTTCTTTCCATTTAAAGGAACTTTACACTGTGGGGATATGCTATGATGGACCATTGCATTTTGGGTTGTTTCTGCCTCTTGGATACTGTGGAGAGTGTTACAGTGGACTGTGCAAATCTATCTTAAGTATTATGATTTTGGTTCTTTTAGTTATATACCTAGAAGTAAACCACCTGGATTAGCTAGAAATCTGATATTACACTTGGAAGAACTTTTTCTGCATGACATATTTTGAATTTATGTGTATGTATATATGTTTCTCTCTGTGTGTATGCTATATATGTGCTGGTGCTTGAGGGAGACAGAAGAGGATATTGGATTCACTGTGAGCTGTCTGACATGCATGCTGGGAGCCAAATGCTAGTCCTCTGAACAAATAGTACATACCATTAGCCACTGAGCCATCTCTCTAGTCCCATCTTTATTCAGTGAGCCATTTTTCTATCCCAAACTTTAAAAAAAAAGTGTGTGTGCATGTGCACTGCTATTGGAAGCCAAAGGATGGTATCTGATACTCTGGGTCTATAGTTACAGGTGTTTGTGAAATGCACAGTAAGAGTACTGGGAACTATCAGTTAGACAAATGCCAGCATTCTTCAGGAACATGTGAAGCTGATCCACCTCTACTAAAGGGGTCATTTCCCCTATTGCTGGAAGAAGGGACAAATGGCTCTCTGTAATGCCTATTATCATCCCAAAATACATACTAGATTCCAGGCTCGCTCAGTATCATGAGTAGCTGTTTCACAGTTAAGAGTCCATGCTGCCATTCCAGCTCTTCTCAGTTCCTTATAACTTAAACCTCTTCAGCTTATGGGGTTTTTGCAGCCCAGCTACTCATTTTTATAATCTTGCTAGATTGGATATTTTTCTCTCTCTTTTGTCCCCACTCTTTCTCTTCATCTCTCCATTGCCCCCAATATTTTCTATCTCCAACCTTCATACCATTTTTCATGTTGGCAGTATCATTTTGCATTCTAATAAATAGTAGACAAAATTTGAATTCCTATACTTCTTATCCACTAACTTGTCATTTCAACTGTCATTCCCTCCCTGTTTTACTTTAACGGAAATCCTAAGGGATGAGCTCTCATTGTGATTTTGATTTTCATTTCCTTAGGGGCTAATGATACAAAACATATGTTCATGCATTTGTTTCCCATTTGTGTACATTCTTTGGAATCCTATTTATTCAAGCCCTCTACACATTTTAAAATCTCCTTCATTCTTTTTATTCTCACAACATTCCATACTAAAATGCTTTATGGACATTTATAGTTTAAAATTTTTATTATAAATAAGAATAGCAGTGATATATATACATATATATATATACACATATATATGTATGTATATATATATTTCTGTACATTTACTTGTATACATAGGAAGTTAATTTACATATTTTTATCATATTGATCATGATGAGATATTTAAAAGGAAAACACATATAGAATACCTATATGTAATAAAGAAATAGAATCAGGCTTAAAGAATAGCTGCAGTTTCTATTTTGATGAATTCTGACAGACAGTTATCTAAAATGGCAATACCTATTTGCAGCACTGTCTAAAATATTATGAATAGTAATTTCCCTATACCCTTGTTATAAATATGTTCAGAAAGTTACTTATTTTGGGACATTGGAGATATCTTTTTCAGAAATCTATAATTGTAAAATATCCAAGCACATTATCTTAGGGTTTTACTGCTGTACACAGACACCATGACCAAGGCAAGTCTTATAAAGGACAGCATATATTTGCGGCTGGTTTACAGGTTCAGTCCATTATCCTCAAGGTAGGAGCATGGTGGCATCTAAGCAGGCACAGAGCTGAGAGTTCTACATCTTCATCTGAAGGGTGCTAGTGGAAGACAGATTTCCAGGCAGCTAGGACAAGCCCACACTCACATGACAACCTACTCTAACAAGGTCACATCTCCTAATAGGGCCACTCCCTAGGCTAAGCATATACAAACCATCACATTACACTCCATGGCCCACATATATGTATTCCACATATGAGTCTATGGGGGCCACACCTAAACATAGCATAATGCAAAATATATTCAGTCCAACTTCCAGAGTCTCCATAGTCTATAGCTGTCTCAGCAATGTTAAAAGTCCGAAGTTCAAGGTCTCTTCAGAGATTCACCTGATCACTTTAATGTAATTCCCAAAGCAAGACAGGAAACCAGCTGGGCAACCTCCAAACTCTGCATCTCCATGTCTGATATCATAGCTGTCTTCTGATCTCCAACTTCCGTTCCATCTTTGTTGACTGCAACAAACCTTTCTCCTCGACTGCTTCTTCTCCCTGTTATCAGCTTTCCTCAGCATGGCTCTGGAATTGCAAACATCTCAGGGTGTGTCTTCAATGTTAGAGCCTCTTGTTTCAATGTCTGGGATCTACATATGATCTTTTCGGCTGCTGCAAAGTGCTGCTGTCACTTCTTCAGATCTACCCTCTGTAGCACTCTAAACTCAGGCTTATCTACTCCGCTGCTGCTGCTGTTCTTGGTGATTATCCCATGGTACTGGCATCTCAAATACACTGGAGTCTTCTGTTGTAACTAGGCTTCACCTATAGCCTCTCATAGGCTCTCTTCATGGTGCCAACCTTCAACAACTTTTCATGACTCATTCAGTCCTGGGCCATTAAATAAAACTGAGGCCATACCTTTACCAATGGCCTTCCATGATCTCTCACAGTGCCAAGCCTCAGCTGCTCCTCATGCTTTCAAAACTAGTACCACCTGGGTGACTCTTACAACATTACCAAGTCTAGGTGCAGCACAAGGTGCAACCGTGGCTATCTCTGGAACACAGCTTCTGCTTGCTCTTAGAAAACACTTCCCAAATGCAAATCAAAACAACCTTGAGATTTCATCTCACACCAGTCAGAATGGCTAAGATCAAGAATCCAGGTGACAGCAGATGCTGGCGAGGATATGGAGAAAGAGGAACACTCCTCCATTGCTGGTGGGACTGCAAGCTTGTACAACCACTCTGGAAATCAGTCTGGCAGTTCCTCAGAAAACTGGACATAGTACTACCAGAAGATCCAGCAATACCTCTCCTGGGCATATACCCAGAAGATGTTCCAACTAGTAATAAGGACACATGATCCACTATGTTCATAGCAGCCATATTTACAATAGCCAGAAGCTGGAAAGAACCCAGATGTCCCTCAACAGAGGAATGGATACAGAAAACGTGGTACAAATTTATGAAATTATTGGGCAAATGGATATATCTGGAGGATATCATCCTTAGTGAGGTAACCCAATCACAAAAGAAGTCACTAAATATGCACTCACTGATAAGTGGATATTAGCCCAGAAACATAGAATACCCAAGATACAATTTGCAACACACACACACACACACACACACACACACACACACAAAAGAAGGAAGACCAACGTGTTGATACTTCGTTCCTCCTTAGAATAGGGAACATAATACCCATGAAAGGATTTATAGAGACAAAGTTTGGAGCTAAGACGAAAGGATGGACTATCCGGAGAAGACTATCCCCACCCAGGGATTCTCCCTATCATCAGCTGCCAAACCCATACATGCTGAAGAGTTCCTGATATAACTGTCTCCTATGAGGCTATGCCAGTGCCTGGCAAATACAGAAGTGGATGCTCATAGTCATCTATAGGATGGGACACAGGGTCCCCAATGGAGGAGCTAGAGAAAGAATCCATGGTACTGAAGGGGTCTGTAACCCTATAGATGGAACAACAATATGAACTAACCAGTATCCCCAGAGCTCATGTCTCTAGCTGCATATGTAGCAGAAGATGGCCTAGTTGTCCATCATTGGTAAGAGAGGTCCCTAGGCTATGCAAACTTTATATCCCCCCCAATACAGGGGAATGCCAGGGCCAAGAAGTGGGAGTGGGTGGGTAGGGGAGCAGGGCAGGGGGAGGATATAGGGAATTTTCGGGATAGCATTTGAAATGTAAATAAAGAAAATATCTAATAAAGTAAAAACAAAACAAAACAAAACAAACAAACAAAAAACAATTCCCAGAAAATTTCACCTCAGTGTTGCTGGTCTCTTCTCAATCACAGCTAATTTCTTAGCTCCAGTTAATGAGCATCAATTGTCCCAGTAGTCCCTTCTATTTCTTACTCTAAAGCCAGAGCCACAGGGACAAAACTACAGTGTTCTGCTGCTTGCTGGGGCTGGACATGGCCTGGCCCCTTATTCTATTACAAGCTTTGTTTTCTAATTCCCTCTCTGCCTAAGCTTGGCTTTCATGGAACTTGTTCTGTAGATTGACCTTGAGCTCAGAGATGTGCATGCCTGCCCCCTAAGCACTGGCATTAAGATGTGGTCCGTCAAGCTTGGATTTAAGTTTTTCTTCACCTAGAACTTGTTCTATTCTAGGCTGACCTTGAACTCAGAGATTTGCTTATCTTTGTCTCCTGTGATTAAAGGCTTGTACTATCAAGCCTGTATCTAAACTTAGCTGGGTGTGGTCTTTCCCAAATGCCAGTACTGCCTTAATGACTTCTATTTTCACCAACTGTTAGAATGTAGTTAGGGATTATGCTGGTTTAGTAAAGAAAACTTTGTAATTTCTCCTCCAAGATTCATATCGTCATTAGCCCAGGGTAGTTGCCTTGGATTTCTCTGGTTTCTCTCTTGTTGAGTGGGTCTGAAGTCCAATTAGAAAGCTGTTGGTTACCACCATGATTTGTGTGCCACTATTGCACCCTTACCATTGTCATGTCATGCTGGGCCTTATTGTTGTTCATAGGTTTCATAGCTGGGTAGGGCTATTGGTTGCTTCCTTCCCTTGGAAACTTATAGGTTGTCTTCTGTTATTATAGAAGTTATTCCTCAGAGAGGAGGAGTTCAGGTTAGATACAGCTCAGGCCCTTTGGTTCCTGTGTATGAAGTACATGGGTGTATTCTTACAACTCTGGGGGACAAACAGGGCAGAAAACAATAGTCAATGATGTCTCTTAGACAGCACCTAGCCAACACCTCAAAAGATGACATCTCATGTCTGGTATTGAGGGTTTGTATTAGATGTTCTATGAATCTTGTGGAGACAATTGCCAGATCAGGTGTGAAAATTTATTTAAACTATATATGCATATGCATATACATACATGAATATATTACATGCAATTTTAGTTAGATAGTGTTCTTTGTTCATGTTATGAAACAACTTTGTAGGGGAAAGCATTTATCCCATTCCCAGTTCCATATAACAATTCACAATTAAAAGCAATAACAGTAGGATCTCAATTAGGGCAGGAGCCTTGGGGCAGGAGCTGAAACTGAGGCCATGGAGGAGTGCTGTTAACTGCCTTGATATACATGGCTTGCTCATCATTGTTACGTATTTATTTATTATATTTTCTTACCCCTGATCCACTCCTCCTCCATTTCACACACACACACACACAGACACATACACACACACACACACACACACACACACACACACACACACACTGAGAGAGAGACAGAGAGACAAAGAGAGAGAGAGACTCCTAGGGATATCAACCACATATGATATAACTTACAATAAGACTAGGCACAAAAGCCAGGCGTGGTGGTGCATGCCTCTAATCCCAGCACTCAGGAGGCAGAGGCAGGTGGATTTCTGAGTTCAAGGCCAGCCTGGTTTACAGAGTGAGTTCCAGGACACTCAGGGCTATACAGAGAAACCCCGTCTCAAAAAAAAACCAAAAAAATAAAAAAAGAATAGGCACAAGACAGTTAAGACTAAATATCAATGAAAGTTATGTGGCTACTACATAAACATAGTTAATAAGACCTGGTATTATAGTGTGAGAAGGGCACTTTACTTCTCTGACATTCTTCCCCAAACCAATAACCCTACTCTAATCATGAGAAGCCATGAGACAAACTGAATAATAATAAGACATTCTGGAAAACACCTATTCACTACTATTTAAAATTATTAAAGGTATGAAAAGCAATTAATATTGGAAAACTGTTTCAAATTAGAGAAAATGAAGGGCTATGCCAATTAATGGCACATTTCAGAAAGAAGACATTATGAAAAAGTCATGAAATCAGATTGAAGTATGGAGTTTATGGTGCTGTATGAACTTTTAGAAATCTTTAAGTGTGTTTTATAATATGTATGTACCTATGTGTATTTATGTGTAAGAACATGAGTATAGATAACCGCAAGCATGTGAAGTTCAGAGGACAACCTTGGTTGTCAGTCTCACCATCCACCTTGTTTGAGGCTCTCTCTCTCTCTCTCTCTCTCTCTCTCTCTCTCTCTCTCTCTCTCCCTCTCTCTCTCTCTGTGTGTGTGTGTTGAGCTCATATAGGCAAATGCGTGCCTTGGTTGCATGTGGGTGTCAGAAGATAACCTTGGGTGTCTACCNCTCTCTCCTCTCTCTCCTGCCTAAGCCAAACTTGTGCAGGGATTCTCCTGTGCTACTATGACAGCTGTCAAAGGTGTGCTACTGCTATGCTCTATACAGCTCCAGGGATTTAGTTCATTGTTGTGGCATGGAATGAAGGAACAGCAGACACATAAACATAAAAAGAATGGGATCAGGTGAACTGGACTCTCTAACTGAAAAGTCACAGCACTCTGGAAGCTCATCATGTTTATTATACACAGTTGAACTGGGAGGTACAGTTATTGCATACAAAAAAAAAAAAACAAGGAGGAAGAGTTATTATATACAGGTGAACACAGAGGCAGATTTAGCTAATCTTAGCAGAAACAGTACCTGTAGGGGAGCAAGCTTTTGACTCTAAACAGTCAGGGACAGAAACCTACAGGGGATATTTTCAGCACACAATCTCAACATCTACACACTGGCCAGAAAAAGGCTTTGCCATCCACTGGAGCCTTACCTGCAGAGAGTGTTTCCATTCATATGGGTTAGGAACACTGGGGTCCTTGACATGGCTATGCCCATGTCAAAAAATATGCATTTATTTATTCAAGATTTTATGTGCTTCTCATATGCTATCATATCTAACATTACAAGGGTTCTGGGGTCCAAATGTAGGTCCTTATGATTAAATGGCAGGTGATTTACCCACTGACACATATACCTAGCCCATTAATTAATTTTAATTTCATAGCTTTAATACACATACTATGGTTGTATAGAATATTAACCCTAAGAGAAGCCAGCATTTTATACTGCTTTTGTTTTTCTTATGCAAACATAAAATCATTTTTAAATTTTAAAAAATTATTCCTATGTGAATATATGCACACTTCATTTATTCCTATGAAATTAAGTTCTGTATTATTAAGCTTTTGAAATTTTTGAGTGCTTGTTTTAATGAAATTCGTGTCATCCTAATACACTACTGATTTTGATTATTAAGCAGAGACTCTTCAAATTAATCCTATTCCATAGTGGCATTTTTGACCACTCAATCAAGAAGAAATTATATAGTTGCTATTAGTTTCAGAAGAGTTCAAGAAGAAATTGATTGGCTGTCCTCTTTTTGGAAGCAATTCTTCCAAGTGAAACTGTAGGATATTGTTCGTGTGCTCTACTTTCATTCCTTTTATCTTATACAGGAGGATCATTGAAATGGGAGCAACTAGATCACTCAAGAAGCTAGGCTTTAGCAGGAAACTGAATGACAAGAGATCTATTGTCATACATCTAAATGCCTTTGTGAACCAAAAATGTAACGTAAATATACCTAGGTCATGGTACCATTTTCCAGCACTTGAAGAATATGTTTTCACCTGGAAACATTCCTTCCTTCGTTCTTTCTTATCTTCCTTCTTTTCTCATTTATTTTTATGGTGTCGAAAACCAACCCACGGCTCCACACTAGCTTGTCAAGAACTCAACTACTGAGCCACACTTTCTGTCTTCAGTGCTTTTCTTAATAAGGTGCTTATCACTTGAAAGAAATTTGGTATGTTGGATGACACTATGTCTACTTAGGTTGGCTCAGCATGGAAGGTAAAGGAAAAATTCTTTCAAATTTGAGAAAAACCATAATGGAAGAGAGCAGATAGAGAATGACTGGAGTGTAGCCTGTTGTTGAAGGAAAGAAGACAGTAAGCATTAGAAAATATGTGGCAATCAGGTATTTGAGTTAAATGTATGATATGGTTCTATATTTCTATAGCTTCCTGGAATGCTCCCAAATCATGGAAAGAGGACCTCTGGAAACATACCTTCCCATCCATTTTAATTGATGGCTACATGTTTTTTTCTATGTGATAATTTATTTGAATAACGAATTGTATGGCAAAAAGTGTGTTTGTAAAACTTTGATCTCAGACTTCTCTACTCCTTTTCATCAATTACAAAGACACATAAGAAGTTTAATTTATTTGTCCAATGTTCTGAAGCTATATAGGTTACCACTGATTTGACTTGCAAAAGTGGATCTAAATTCAGTGCCTTTTCTACCATCCAGTCTCAGTGTAGACGTCTGTGTAGCCTGGAACAAACTGGCTACTAAGAGGACTCGACATTTGTTTCATTGATTATGTTTTGAGCTCCATGCTTGATGTTGATATGGGTACAAGAATCTGGGATGACAGGGGCCTCAGTGGTGTATATCCATAGTCCCAACTATTCTAAATCAGTATAAGGCAGCAAGGAGAGTTGTCTGACAGCCAAGGCAGTATAGCCAGATCCTGTTATAAAGAAAGAAAGTTGAATAAAATTAGGATCTCAAGACTTTGAATTCTTTTCATTTGTACCATAACAAAGATTGTAAGAATAAAGAATAAAAACTTGTACTGGGGAAAGCCCATGAAGGCTCAACCCTACACAAAGAACTATAGGCAACCAGTGAATGCTAAGAGGAGAAAAGAAAAAGTGTACACCAATGGGTTATCTGATACCAAATGGTCAACCCTGTTAACATACATGCTCATAACATTTTGCATATGTAAATCAAAAGAAGAGAAGCATTAACACACAAACACATACTCACACACACAGATTGTAACAACAGTTAATTAAAAGGGGGACACAAGTCTGAAAGAGAGCAAGGAGAGGTGTATGGGAGGGTTTGAAGGGAGGAAAGGGAAGGGAGAAATTAAATACATTATAATTTCAAAAAACAAAAGGTATAATTTTTTAAAAAGAATAAAGAGCAATGGGTAGTTAAGGGTCAGTCAGGATAACACTGAACTACAATAATTTCCATTTGTGAGTTTGAAGTTATTGCAATCAATTTAATATTTTCTCAATTAGTCCACGTAATAACTCTTTCCATTCAGTGACAAGGAATGAAATGGGCAAAGTCAGGATAAAAGGTTGATTGGTTTAATTGCAGAATCACATACACTACATTCTACTACAGCCCCAGTGAAAGAGATCAAGACCTGTATGCAAGAGGCTTGATACCATGGGCAAACTTCCTTTTACCTTTTTGTGTGAGTGGTCAGGGAGGGGGAAATCCTTTTGTTGACAGGATTTTTTTCACTGTAAGGAGTCTCTCCTTCCAGTTAGATTGTGAAGAAATTGAATTTTCCTGAGTACAGTGGAAACAGGTTAGTATATGTAGGTAAAAATACCCTATGGCATTAACATCTGGCTGTCAAGACAGAAGGTGGCAATAACACTAAGAACAGGGGGGCAGTTATAGTTTGCCTCCATCAGATGACTGAGATAGTTTTCAGATGAGGTGGGTGAGATACAACTCAAAGAGTGTTGGACTTCAAACATTCTCTGTTTAATACATCCTGCAGGCTCTCCAGCAGAAATGCAATCCCTTATGATTCTGTGATTCAACACAGTTGTTGCTTTTAAGTATATTTGAAATCCCAGAGGCCCCTTGGGCAAATCCTTTTAAGTGAGAAGGATAGATTTTACTGAATCAAATAACTCAATTTTGAGTTCCAAGAAGCTTAGGATGTGATATGAGATATGCAGCCCTTAAAGTAGGATCCAGCACAAGAGGTAGAAAAGGGTGTCTAGCCTTTCAGTGTCATCCACTGGCGACCAGGACAATTGTTCTCCTACCCACAATTTTAGAGGCAGAAACATATGGCAGGAAGGAATGTGCCACTAAATTAGGGCAGTAGACTCAGTTCCAGCCCTGTCTCTCTTCTTCAGTGGAGAATTTTCCATTTTCAGCTCAATGGTTTCAGTCCTATAGCTTCCTTTGATACCCTGTCTATGACTAGTGTTTCACTTTAAATCCAGTTTTAAATCCACATTTGAGTTATGTGACATTGGAGGTCATTTTACTTCTCGGGGCTTCTGTTTTCGAATGAGGATAATTATAGTATACTGTCAATCTCATCAGGTTATTGAGATAATTCAGTAAAATTAATTATGTAAAATGTGTAAACCCATGCCTAATGCATTGCAGAACCCCAATAAAAGCTAATTATAGGGTAGTTATCATAAACTGTCCCAAATATTTCTAGAGACCATAAGAAATCCTAAGGTTCAAGAGTTCTGGAAACTATCATGTCTTCAGGCAGCTTTCCATAATATGGAAGCTGCTTATCCACCGTTTGACTCTTCTGGGGCAATTCAAGAGCAGTAAGATCCAGAATCTGTAAACATGGTTCAGTGGTTTGTGAGCCTTTGCTGTTCAATCCTGAGGACCAGAGTTTGGATCCTGTCACTTATATAACCAACTGGACATCCTAGGCATGTCCATAACCTCATTTCCTGGGGGTTCAAATACAAGAAGATTGCTATTTTCCAGCAAGGAAACGAGACCCTCAGATTCTGAGGAAGACTACCTCAGAGGAATAGGATAGAACATTAAAGAACATTCAGTACCATCTTCAGGCATCCGTACATGTGCAGAGATACAGGCATCCTCATATATACATGTATATTCTCTCCCAGCCCTGTCTGTCTGTCTGTGTCTTTATCCTCACTGCCACACACAAGCAAATAAAGAAATGTACTTTAATAGAAGAATAATATGATCTAGTGTGACCATAATAGTTTCAACATTTTTCTTCTATGATCATCATAAAGTTCTCTGGGACTACTTCAGACCTTGATGGTGGATAATGGGGAAGTAAATAATGCAGAACCACGTGTCATGGCAACTCAGAATACATTATAAATGTGGACAGAATAGCAGCTGGTGGTTGAGCAAGATTGTGACATAACTCAGAAAGCATAGTGGAAAGTGTGTTTGAGGAAGGATACAGATGAGTAGTGTAAATTGGTGGCCATAATGCTGACCCTAGTGCTACGTACAGTAGGGGTCTTACATTGGTTTTGCAGTCAGCAAAGAAGATCCACAAAGTATTTGATAAACATTTTCTGAACATAAAGAGTTCCTGAGTTCTGAGTGCATACCAGAATACTACTAGCAGTACTTTGACTTCTGTATTGGGATAGAAATGAGAACAGCAAGGATAAAAGTAGAAAGAACAGTTTGGAAGGTACTACAAGCAATAAAATAAGAAACAGTTGGTTAATGCAGCATTGTCATAGCAAAACAGTAAGATGTGAAGGGTAGATTTTGCAATATGTTTTGAAAGAAGGTACATCAAGGCATTCTGATAAAATTTCTGTACAGTGAGAGAGAAAAGAATTAATGATGGCTTTGATGTTTGATTTGAGCAATTACATTATTGGAATTGTCATAGGCTGAGTTTGATGAGGGTGGTAGAGTCTTCAAGACAAAGAGATTTGCTGAAAAACAAAAATAAAAACAAAAACAAACAAACAAATAAAAACAAAGATCAGGAGCTCCGTTTTCCATGTGTTAATGCTGAAAGGCCTATTACCAGACACAAAGAGTTATCAGGGACTGACAATATGGCTCAATGGTAGAATCTTTGACTTATGTGACTAAAACCCTAACTTGAATACACACACACACACACACACACACACACACACACACAGGCACACATGCATGCATGCACATGTGTGTGCACACACACACACATATAAACCATGTATATACACTGAAATTTCAGTTAGATTCTTGGATTCATACATTTAAGAAAAGTCTAAGATGGACATAATTTAAAGACTCATCAGCATTAATGGAATAAAGAAAATCGTGAGTCTGGTTGAGAACCTCAAATAGGTGATATTGTCCACACAAAAAAAGAAGTTTAAAGACTAAGCCCAATACTCTCATAGGTCAGCAGAATGAGGAGAGAACCACATTAGGATAAAAAGTAACCAGTAAGCTAAGTAGCAGGGAAGCAAATGGAAAGAGTGTTGGCTTAGAAGTCAAATGAAAAATATCTCAACAGGAGGAAGTGAATAACTGGGTACAATGTTACTAACTTACCAAGTAAAAAGCAAAGTCCACCACAGAGCTTGGCAATGTGAAGAACTTTAATGAAAGTTGTATAGTCTTTGAGAGGAATGAGTAATAATATTCTTGGAGGTTCCATGAGGAGAAAGGAGAACAGTATCCTGTATCCACATTCAGTGGTCTTGGGGTTCTGATAGAGGAAACAGTCACCAATAAGGAAAAGTCACCAAGAAAGCATTGTCTGCCGAGATGTGGGGCAAGATGCTTTTTGAACATCACCACCAACAAAACTTGGATACATGTGAGAGGTAGCCAGTGGATTTGGCTGATGACTGGTACATACTTGGCAGGAATTTCAGCTTCTTTTTAGAGATGAGGCAGAAATGAAAATGAAGACAGAAAGAGCAATGCTTAGATCGGTAAGAGAAGCTGGTATATAGGGAGGATGAAGAGCCCTAAAATTCTTCCAATGACTAATGTGAGCACGAACAGAAAACACGGTGTTCAAAGAACAGGTAGTAGAAAACGGCAGCTAAGAGACTGGGAAAAGATCTTTACAAACCCTACATCTGATAGAGGAATAATATCCAATATATACAAAGACCTCAAGAAGTTAGACTCCAGAGAACCAAATAACTCTATTAAAAATGGGGTACAGAACTAAACAAAGAATTTTCAACTGAGAAATATCGAAAGGCTGAGAAGCAACTAAAGAAATGGTCAATTTCATTAGTCATCAGGGAAAGGCAAATCAAAACAACCCTGAGATTCTTACCTCACACCAGTCAGAATGGCTAAAATCAAAAACACAGGTGACAGAAGATGCTGGTGAGGATGTGGAGAAAGAGGAACACATTGCTGGTGGGATTGCAAGCTGGTACAACCACTCTGAAAATCAGCTTGTCCATTTATCAATAAACCACAATTTAGGCCTTAATACATGAAAGACTCTTCAACCTCCTTAAGAAGTCGACCCTTCTTAAAATTCAAATATTTACCATTTTAAAAGCGATATTAATAAATTCTTACTATATGAAAGCTCTTCTTATGATTAATTATTACAGGTATGCAAAGATAACACATATATGAGTTCCAAAGGTTTTTAAGGAACCCAGTCATAGTCACAGCTTTTGTTATGTGAATTTTTTTGATATAAAATTTTGGCAGGTGGCCCAGGCTGGCTTGGACTTGCAATCTCCTACCTAGACCTTCAGAGTGTTGTGATTACAAGACAAAACCACCACTCCTTGGATGCTTTGTGAAACTCTTACCTGAGGTGTAGACTGGCCAAACAACTTTTCTCGGGGGGGGGATATGTTTTGATTGATCTAACCCTAGTTTATGGAACATATAAATACAAACACATATTTTACCTGAAACAGAACTTTACTTGTTCTTGTGAAGTTCAAACTTGCTGTGATCAGTTACCTCAAGTTGGTTGAGAGAATATTAAAAGTTTCATGACAGAGGTTTTAGGAATCAAATTTGAAACTGACAAGAGAATTCTTTCTGTTTTATTACCTTGACTAGAGCTCAGGCACATGGAGCCATCTAACCATTTCAAGATAGGTATGGCAAAATGGGCTAGCTTTGAACCCAGGAAGACAATACTAATATTAGTGGGAAAATAGAAACCTAGGCCAGTGAGTTCCCCTGTAGACAGTAACCTGGGTTCTGTTGAGAGCCAGAAACTGTTCATCTCTAGAACTGAGAACCTCTATCTGATAGGGCTAATGTTTAAACAAGGAAGAGGAAGACTTTACCAGAAGGAAGTTTAGCTTCAAGCATTGGTTCCTCTAAATGCTGTTCTGCCAGTGTAGTTAGTTCCTCCTCAGTCTAGCTCATGAACATTCAAAATATCTCTAAGAATGAAATCCCAGTACCCCTATTCTTTTCACATGACCTGTTGTCTATCCTTCCCAGGCAAACCTAAGGCCTTCAATCCTCTGTCCCTAGTCTACCAAGTACTGGAGTGATAACAAGGTCCTTGATGAAGAATTTCTTGACTCTTCAATTCTGGACATCACATAGTCCTACATTTCAGATCAATTTCAACTCAGGGCCCTAAGGGACAGAAACAATCAGATTGAATCATATTTCATTAACTGGCCTAGTCAGTCGATAACACATTAGAGTTCTTTCTTGCGTTCTAGCAACTCATTAGTGTCTTTAGGCAAGAGGCTTCAGTTTTAACACCTCAGGTCTTTTCCAAGAAGGAAAAAGAAATATCATCTGACACATCATAGTTATCAAAGGGGCTCACAGTGGTTATCCAATAAATGTTGTTAACATACTGGCCTTTAGAAAGAATGATTCCAAAGCCCTTCACCTATTCAAATACAGCGACCTTACTGCTGGATCATACTTCAAAGCATTTCCCAAGCTTGGCATTGTCTATTTTTTCCTAATGTTAAAATGCATATTTCTGCAGACACTAATGTATACAAAGTAACAAACTGATTTTTCAGTTATACTTTGCTCTCAGATTTGCAGAAACAAATGACTAAGACCCTATTTTATGAGGTGTATGGCAGTCACTGACAACTTATAAAGGGGAGAGAAATGGAATAAAATGTTGAGGTTAGAATTTAGAGGAAAGGTTTTGTTTTTGTTTTTAAATTTTTGTCCCTCAAACGGTAACCGGTTATATACCCCAAGCTTACATCAAACTTAAGATCTAGAGGAAGATTTTTGACACACTTTATATGATCAAGCTCTGCTGAGAATGCCATGAAGTCTCCCCTCATGACCTCTAATGGAAAGAGAAGAGTTCAAAGGTGACAGTGTGATGGAGTCATATATGTTGTTCCAAATTTGAAGACACATAGGGAACTAGCTTTTACCTAATATGTCGAACATATAGACAGGCTACTTTGGTGGGCCACTGAGATGGAATCAGATATACATGGATTCGGGGGGCAGGGAGACCTTTTTTGGGTTGGACAATGTTCACTGGGGCTGCTTTCCCTATGGTTTTCACTACCTTCCCTAAATGACAGGGCAAGAGGATAGAGAATTGGGACAGAAACTTGGAGAAGAAAATAGAAAAGTGTTTATTCTTCTCTGAGAACTGAATTAAATCCTTTCTACACTTACAATGTGTAAGACTTCACACATCAGGATCAAGTCACATTTGTGGTTTTAGTAATTACAAAGACACAAATATTAAACACTGAAAAACACAAGAAAAAGATTATACTGAGAACACTTGAAATCCTTTCTTTGGGTCATTTCAAAATGTGCAACACATTCTTTTTTTTTTTTTTTTTTTTTTTTTTTTTTTTTACTACAGCCATTCCACTGTGCAATTGAACACCAGAACATAGCATGTTCTTTCTCATCATGAAAAAACAATAAATGTTTGAGGATATACATTTATAAATCATACTTATTTGGTCATTACTCAATGTATACATACCTTGTAGTTGGAAAACATAAAATTATATGTCAAATTTAAAATACATAGTTATTTTCAAGGTATAATGAACTCTGAAGCAATATTATGAATGAAAATATGTTTGACATACAATATAAACCTATATGAAATGTCCTTATGAAACACAATACTATATACAATTAACAGGTAAAATGAAAAGTTTAAATGATGCTTTTAAAATGAGCTTTAGACTTAAAGTAACTACACAAACTTTTATGCTTTAAATGTTCCAAAAAATAAATGCAAACCAGACATGGATCTGTTTACCTGTATTACCCCCTGTAATACAAATTATATTGGTAAATTCTCCTGGGCTCTTTGTGCTTGTTGAGAACTCACTCTGAGTGCAAAATGGAAACTCTTATCTTAAATTCAAGTGTCCTCTGATACCCTAGCTTGGTGCAGGCTCAAACTAATCTCTGTGACAAGGAGAAAAACAAATAGCTAAAGGTATTAAAAATATTACTTCCTTGAGAGAACTCAACCAATTTCTAATAGAGGTTAGCATTGTTGAGCCAATGGTGTAAAAATGCCTGTAGTGAAAACAAGAATTCAGAAGCTCATCCATGGATAGGATGCTCAGCTTTGCCTGGGGCTCAATCAAGAACTCCAGCATGACTTTTTTCCGCAGGCCTCCCTGGTTGTCTTCTCTGGATGTTGTAAGCCCATGATTTGATGTTGTTACCTTTACTTACTCTCTTGAGCACTTTCTTCTAGTCATCTCTGCTAGATGTTATAAGCACCTTCTTAAATAATGTTTTGTTATCTGCTGCTTCTTTTACTCCATTACTTGTTATTTCGCTTTGTGTATACTTAATAAAGTTACTCATTTAAAACCTATATCACAACAGCTATTGAAAATCTTTTTCCATGTAAGAACACTAGTACAGGAGGCTGAAGGAGGATGGTGAGGTCAAGGCAAGCCTGATATCCTGTCTCAACATAAACTAGCACATAACAAATTGTAAGAAAGACAAGGTGGCCACAGGGGCTGGGAGGGAATCATCCTTTGGAATAAATGTAGGAAACAAAAGAAAAGAACTTTATGTTATGTTATGAGATGATTATAGCCTCTCACAAAAGCATGGAGAATGTCCCTGATCCTTCTCTGTAACACAAAGTAAGCGAACAGTTGAAAATTTCTCTTTTATGACCATGAAAATACCTCCCAAACTATTATGTCCATTTTTCCCATTCTTACTTGAAAGGAAATGGAGAAATCCTCATTTTAGTTACCTGGATTTGTGATTATTTTCTACATAATACCTGATGACATTATCTTGAAGTCAATTTATAAATTGGGGATTACTTAATTAAATAGATTCCTTTAAGTTTATTTTTTTTTATTTTCTGCTTAAATAAATAACCACAAATGTATTACTGCAAAATTGTATATGGCTCTAGTATTTAGCAATAGTTGTAGCATATTAGTACTAAATGAAGTGATATTTCAGCAAAAAGCTACATTTCAAAGGCCATTTCATATGCAGAAGTATTCTGAGGGATTTATTTCGTCTCTTTCCTTAATTACTTATTTTCTTTCTTTGTATTGTAGTAAAATTCAAGGCTTAGAAAGCACTAGTTCTCTGAATTCTAGAGCTGGAAGTAAATAATTCAACACTGGGTGGCACAGAAAAATGCTTTCTTCTTGTTTTATTTTTTATAACCTGTATCTGTGTGGACTTCTGGATCCATGGAATCATGCTGAGGATTCTAATGTAGAGTAAGGCATATGCCCAGCCTGAATCAGATACGCAAACCTGATAAGACCTAAGTAGAGAAGAAGTACATAAGAAAACTGAGTGATCTGAAACTCACTGGAAAATGACAGCACTTTGGAGTTCTTGTTTTTCAATAGAGTTAGAGTAAATGGGAGTCTTTTGCAACCAGGTTCATGATAAACAGAAATATTGTGCAATGTATGATAGTTTCTATCTGACTTCTCTCCCTTACTGTAAGTGGACTTTGGACTTTCGATAGACAGCTCAGAGTCATAGGTATAAGTCATTGGTTAATTACTAACTAATATGTTAGATAAATGAATTCTCTGGTAATAGTCTCCCCTACCTCCACGTCTTTAAGAGTGTATCAGGATTTACTCCTAGCTTTTACTACAAATGCTATTATTCATAATTATAATTGTGCAGCAGTGCTATGACCTTT
Organism: Mus pahari; assembly: GCF_900095145.1. NCBI lineage: Eukaryota > Metazoa > Chordata > Mammalia > Rodentia > Muridae > Mus > Mus pahari. The sequence goes on along the minus strand of NC_034613.1, from coordinate 7,897,711 downwards.
TACACATCCATGCTGCCTTTATCAAACAGATTCTGTGTGGCTATGAGTGTCGAGGCACAGTAGCAAGTGGGTAGAGACAACTGTACTGATGAACACAATCCTGTAAATGACATGTGTTGTCAATGACTCTCTCATGTTCAGTTCATTGCATTCAAAGTGATTATCAGCTGCTGATATTCACATATCTAGGTCAGGAGACTATTTCTAGAACCATACAATGTCACCGTGTTCGAACAAATGGCATGCTGGAAAAATCAGAAATTAATACTTCCCTGATCAATCACACTCAAGAGTTGATATAGAAAACCTCTTTGCCCCTCAAGTGAGATTATTCTTAGAAATACATCTTCGAATAGTTGCCATCATTTGCCACTGGAATTAAGTGCCCATCACTTAGAGTAGTAAGTAGACTAGTACCATTCTATTTTGTGGTCTCTTTAATTCATTTATTTCCCAGCTGTGTTCCATGTAGCTCTCCAATAAACCACTTATTCTCAAATCTATTGTCTCTGGATCTACTTTGCAAGAAGCAAAACCCAAGTCAAGACAGCTATATCCAATTAAAACCTGAAAAAGACTCCATGTTCAGCAGGAAACAGAAGGATAATTTCTTTAGAGAACCAGTATTTCCTAGTAATGGACAAATAACACCATTACAGATGTATCTCCTATTTACCTGCTGCAAGGTGAGATAGAGATAGAAGATGGTCTAAGCTCGGCCACAACCTTGCCTCAGTAGTCCTCAATCCCCAAAAGACCAATGAAAAATACGGATATTTAAATTATGATTCATTCCCCTAATTTCTTTCTCAGCCTGTTTATCCTTTGAGTAGAGGAAGGCACCAGATTTGTTTGAAATAATTTTATATCTAGTCACTTTGCTGAAGTTGTTTAACAGGTTTAGGAGTTCTCTGGTGGAATTTTTGGGTTCACTTAAGTATACTATCATATCATCTGCAAATAGTGATATTTTGACATCTTCCTTTCGAATTTGACCTCCTTTTCTTGTCTAATTGCTCTGGCTAGGACTTCAAGTACTATATTGAATAGGTAGTGAGAAAGTGGGCAGCATTGTCTAGTCCTTGATTTTAGTGGACTGTTATTTTGGATACTGTCTCTTTGCCCTCTGGTTAGTCTGGCTAAGGGTTTATTTATCTTGTTGGTTTTCTCAAAGAACCAGTTCCTGGTTTTGTTGATTCTTTGTATAGTTCTTTGTGTTTGTTTCTATTGGTTGATTTCAGCCCTGAGTTTGATTATTTCCTGCTGTCTACTCATCTTCAGTGTATTTGCTTTTTTTTGCTCTAGAGCTTTCAGATGTGCTGTCAAGCTGCTAGTGTATTCTCTCTCCAGTTTCTCTTTGGAGGCACTCAGAGCTACGAGTTTTCCTCTTAGGACTGTTTCCATTGTGTCCCATAAGATTGAGTATGTGTGGTTTAATTTTCATCCAATTCTAAAAAGTCTTTAATTTCTTTTCTCCTCTTTTTTCTTTCTTTATTAATTAATTTTTTTACACTCCATATTTTATTCCCTGTTCACCTTCCAACTGGTCCACATCCCATACCTCCTCCCCACCTCCCCACCACACCTGACCTCTAAACTCCCTGTTGCCTCCAGTCTCTTGACAGTCAGGTGCATCATCTCTGAATGAACACAGACCCAGAAGTCCTCTACTGTATGTGTGTTGGGGATCTCATATCATCTGATGTATGCTCTCTCTTTGGTGGTCCAGTGTTTGAGAGTTCTTAGGGGTGCAGATTAAATAAGACTGCTATTACTCCTACAGGGTCACCCTTCTCCTCAGCTTCTTTCAGCCTTCCCTAGTTCAACAACAGGGGCCAGCTGCTTTTGTCAATTGGTTTGGGATAAATATCTACAACTGACTCTTTCAGCTGCTTGTTGGGTCTTCTGGAGTACAATCTTGCTAGGACCCTTTTTTGAGCACTCCACAGCCTCAGTAATCATGTCAGGCATTAGGACTTACCCTTGAGCTGGATCCCACTTTGGGCCTGTTGTTGGATCTGAAGGCTCCTCTCCATTTCCATCCCTATAATCCTTTCAGACAGAAAAGTCACAGAGTTGTGACTGTGGGATGGCATCCCCATTCTTCACTTGATGTCCTGTCTTCCTGCTGGATGTGGGCTCTATAAGTTCCCTCTCCCTACTTTCATCTAAGGTCCCTCCCTTTGAATCCTGAGAGTCTCTCAATTACCAGATCTCTTGTGCATTTTGGAGGTTTCCCACAACCTCCTATCTCCTTAGGTTGCCTGTTTCCATTCTTTCTGCTACTCTTCAGGGCTTCAGTTCTTTTCCCTTACCCAATACTAAATCAGGTTCCCCTCTTCCTCCTACTCTCTTCCCATTGTCCACTTTCCCTCCAGGTCTCTCCCTCCCTCCCCACATGTGAAAGATTTCTTCTCTCTCCCAAGTGGGACTGAGGCATCCTCACTTGGTCACTTCAGCTTGTTGACCTTTTTGAGTCCTGTGGACTATGTCTTGGGTATTCTGTACTTTTTTGGCTAATATTCACTTATTAATGAGTACATACCATGTATGTCCTGTTGGGACTGAGTTACCTCACTCTGGATGATATTTTCTAGTTACATGCATTTTTTTTTTTTTGATTTTTTGAGACAGGGTTTCTCTGTATAACCCTGGCTGTCCTGGAACTCACATTGTATACCAGGCTGGCCTCGAACTCATGAATCCACCTGCCTCTGCCTCTGTCTCCTGAGTGTTGGGATTAAAGGCATGTGCCACACCCAGATGTCCTCATTCTTAATAACTGAGTAGTATTCCATTATATAAATGAACCACATTTTCTGTATCCATTCTTATGTCATGGGACATATGGGCTGTTTCTAGCTTCTGGCTATCACAAATAATGCCATAATGAACATAGTGGAACATGTGCCACTGTGGCATGGTGGGGTATCTTGTGGGTATATTCCCAAGAGTAGAGTAGCTTGGTCTTCAGGTAGATCTATTTTTTCTATTTTGTTTTTATTTTTTCAATTTATTTATTTTATTTTATTTTTTATTAGATATCTTCTTCATTTTCATTTCAAATGCTGTCCAGAAACTCCCCTATACCATCCCCATGCCCTGCTCCCCAACACACCCACTCCCGCTTCCTGGCGCCAGCATTCCCATGTACTAGGGCATATGATGTTCCCAAGTAAGGGCCTCTCTTCCCATTGATGGCCAACTAGGCCATCCTCTGTTACATACGCTACTAGAGACACAGTTCTGGGGGGTACTGGTTAGTTCACATTGTTGATCTTCCTATAGGGTTGCAGACCCCTTTAGCTCCATGGCTACTTTCTCCAGCTCCTTCATTAGAGGCCCCGTGTTCCACCCAATAAATGACTGTGAGCATCTACTTCTATATTTGCCAGGCACTGGCATAGCCTTTCAAGAGAAATCTATACCAGGGTCCTGTCAGCTAAACCTCCCTGGCATATGCAATAGTATCTGGGTTTGGTGGTTGTATATGGGATGGATCACCAGGTGAGGCAGTATCCGGATAGGCCTTTCTTCCATCTCAGCTGTGAACTTTGTCACTATAACTCCATCATGGGTATATTGTTTCCCATTCCAAGAAGGAATGAAGTATCCACACTCTGGTCTTCCTTCTTCTTAAGTTTCATGTGTTTTGCAAATTGTATCTTGGGTATTCTTAGGCTAATATCCACTTATCAGTGAGTGCATACTATGTGTGTTCTTCTGTGATTGGGTTACTTCAATCAGGATGTTATCATCCAGATCCATCCATTTTGCCTAAGAATTTCATAAATTCATTGTTTTTAATAGCTGAGTAGTCCTCCATTGTGTAAATGTACCACAATTTCTGTATCTATTCCTCTGTTGAGGGACATCTCAGTTCTTTCCAGCTTCTGGCTATTATACAAAAGTCTGCTATGAACATAGTGGGACAGGAGTCCTTATTATATGTTGGAGCATCTTCTGAGTATATGCACAGAAGAGGTATTGCTGGATCTTCTGGCAATACTATGTCCAATTTTCTGAGGAAACGCCAGAATGATTTCCAGATTGGTTGTACAAGCATGCAATCCCACCAGCAATGGAGGAGGAATGTTCCTCTTTCTCCACATCCTCGCCAACATCTGTTGTCACATGAATTTTTGATCATAGCCATTCTAACTGGTGTGAGGTGGGATCTCAGGGTTGTTTTGATTTGCATTTCCCTGATGATTAAGGATGTTGAACATTTTTTCAACCATTCGGTATTCCTCAGTTGAGAATTCTTTAGCTTTATACCCCATTTTTTAAATGGGGTTATTTGATTTTCTGGAGTCCAGCTTCTTGAGTTCCTTGTATATATTAGATATTAGTCCCCTATAGGATTTAGGATTGGTAAAGATCTTTTCCCAATCTGTTGGTGGCCTTTTTCTCTTATTGAAAGTGTCTTTTGCCTTACAGAAGCTTTGCAGTTTTATGAGGTCACTTTTGAGTATTCTCAATCTCACAGCACAAACCATTGCTGTTCTGTTCAGGAATTTATCCCCTGGTCACATATCTTTGAGGCTTTCCTCCTCTATAAGATTCAGTGTCTCCGGTTTTATGTGGAGTTCCTTGATCCACTTAGACTTGAGCTTTGTACAAGGAGATAAGAATGGATCAGTTCACATTCTTCTACATGATAGCCGCCAGTTGTGCCAGCACCATTTGTTGAAAATATTCTTTTTTAATCTCTTAAGACAAGACTCTACAGAAGACAACCTGAAGTTCCCCAGGTCGTCCAATTCACGTGAGAAGTCTTTGCAGTTCCTCTACCGTACTAAAACCTCACCTCCCAGTATCCATGGAACATTGTGAAGAAGTGAGAAACTTTTCTATATATCAACTTTTAAAGAGCTTGATTTGGGCAAACAGGAAATATAAGGTTGCTTTGGCTTTTTATTTTCTCTTTAGAAAATACTTTTAAACCAGGCACTGGTGGCACACGCCTTGAATTCCAGCACTTGGGAGGCAGAGGTAGGCGGTTTTCTGAGTTCAAGGCCAGCCTGGTCTACAGAGTGAGTTCCAGGACAGCGAGGGCTAAAGAGAGAAACCCTTTTTATATAAAGCAGATATCTCATAACAAATAACATAGGAGATATTATTGGAATGCATTTTCCTGAACATTGAATGTGGGGGAATTTCATGCTGCCTGTGATATTTACCAGCTGTGTCTTCTTATCTAAAGTAGTAGGTATCCACTGTGTCTCTAATCCTGCATTCTTATTTTTGTATGTTTGTTTTTTGATTTTTTTTTTTGCATTATTTCACTAAAGGCACACTCTAAAATCTAAAAAAAAAAAAAAAAAATGCTCTTTTTTTCCACTGGATGGTATTAGCTCCCTTGTCAAAGATCAAGTGACCATAGGTTTATGGGTTCATTTCTGTGTCTTCAATTCTATTCCATTGTTCTACCTGTACCAGTACCATGAAGTTTTTATCACAATTGCTCTGTAGAACAGCTTGATGGTGATTCCACCAGAGGTTCTTTTATTGTTGAGAACAGTTTTTGCTATCCTAGGTTTTTTTTTTTGTTATTCCAGATGAATTTGCAAATTGCCCTTTCTATCACAGTGCAGAATTGAATTGGAATTTTGATGGAGATTGCATTGAATCTGTAGATCACTTTCAGCAAGATAGCCATTTTTACAATACCAATCCTTCCAATCCATGAGCATGGGGTATCTTTCCATCCTCTGAGATTTTCTTCAATTTCTTTCTTTAGAGACCTGAAGTTCTTTTCATACAGATCTTTTACTTCCTTAGTTAGAGTCACACCAAGGTATTTTATACTTTTTGTGAATATTGTGAAGGGTGTTGTTTCCCTAATTTCTTTCTCATCCTGTTTATCCTTTGTGTAGAGAAAAGCTACTGATTTGTTTGAGTTAATTTTATATCCAGCTACTGCACTGAAGCTGTTTGTCAGGTTTAGGAGTTCTCTGGTGGAATTTTTAGGGTCAATATTATATATACTATCATATCATCTGCAAATAGTGATATTTTGTCTTCTTCCTTTCTAACTTTTATCCCCTTGGACTCCTTTTGTTGTCGGATTGCTCTGGCTAGGACTTCAAGTACTATATTGAATCGGTAGGGAGAAAGTGGGCAGCCTTGTCTAGTCCCTGATTTTAGTGAGATTGCTTCAAGATTCTCTCCATTTAGTTTGACATTGGGTACTGGTTGGCTGTATATTGCCTTTATTATGTTTAGATATGGGCCTTCAGTTCCTTATCTTTCCAAGTCTTTTACCATGAAGGGGTGTTGGATTTTGTCAAATGCTTTCTCAGCATCTAACGAGATGATCATGTGGTTTTTGTCTTTGAGATAGTTTATATAGTGGATTACCTTGATGGATTTCCATATATTAAACCATCCCTGCATCCCTGTAATGAGGCCTACTTGATCATGATGGATGATCGTTTTGATGTGGTCCTGGATTCTGTTAGTGATAATTTTATTGAGTATTTCTGCATCAATATTTATAAGGGATATTGGTCTGAAGTTCTGTTTTTGTTGTTGTTGGGTCTTTATGTGCTTTGGGTATCAGAGTAATTGTGGCTTCATGGAATGAATTGGGCAGAGTACCTTCTGTTTCTATTTTGTGGAATAGTTTGAGGAGAATTGGAATTAGTTCTTCTTTGAAGGTCTGATAGAATTCAGCACTAAACCAATCTGATCCTGGGCTTTTTTTTATTGGGAGACTATTATAATGTCTACTTCTATTTCTTAAGGAGAAATGGGACAGTTTATATCATTAATCTCATTTTGATTTAATTTTGGAACCTGGTATCTGTCTAGAAATCATACATTTCATCCAGGTTTTCCAGTTTTGTTGAGTATATCCTTTTGTAGTACGATCTGATGATGTTTCGAATTTCCTCATGTTCTTTTGTTATGTATCCCTTTTCATTTCTGATTTTGGTAATTAGGATACTGTCCATGTGCCCTCTGATTAGTCTGGCTAAGGGTTTATCTATCTTGTTTTTCTCAAAGAACCAGCTCCTGGTTTGGTTGATTCTTTGTATAGTTCTTTTTGTTTCCACTTGGTTGATTTCAACCCTGAATTTGATTATTTCTTGCCATCTACTCCTCTTTGGTGTATTTGCTTCCTTTTCTTATAGAGCTTTAAGTGTGCTGTCAAGCTGCTACTGTATGCTCTCTCTAGTTTCTTTTTGGAGGCACTCTGAGCTATGAGATTTCCTCTTAGGACCCCTTTCATTGAGTCCCATAAGTTTGGGTATGTTGTGGCTTCATTTTCATTAAACTCTAAAAAGTCTTTAATTACTTTATTTCTTCCTTGACCAACTTATCATTGAGTAGAGAGTTCAGCTTCCATGTGAATGTTGGCTTTCTATTATTTATGTCATTATTAAAGATCAGCCTTAGTCTGTTGTGATCTGGGATAATTTTAATATTTTTGTATCTGTTGAGTCCTGTTTTGTGACCAATTATATGGTCAGTTTTGGACAAAGTACCATGAGGTGCTTAGAAGAAGGTATATTCTTTTGTTTTAGGATAAAATATTATGTAAATATCTGTTAACTCCATTTGTTTCAAAACTTCTGTTACTTTCCATGTGTTTCTGTTTAGTTTCTGTTTCTTGGATCTGTTCGTTGATGAGAGTAGGGTGTTGAAATCTCCCACTATTATTNTGTGAGGTGTAATGTGTGTTTTGAGCTTCACTAAGTTTCTTAAATGAATGTGGATGCCCTTGCATTTGGAGCATAGATATTCAGAACTGAGAGTTCATCTTGGAAGATTTTATCTTTGATGACTATGAAGTGTACCTCCTTGTCTTTTTGATATTTTTCAATAGGAAGTCGATTTTATTCGATATTAGAATGGCTACTTCAGCTTGTTTCTTCAGACCATTTGCATGGAAAACTTTTTTCCATCCTTTCACTCTGAGATAGTGTCTGTCTTTTTCCCTGAGGTGGGTTTCTTGTATGCAGAAAAATGTTGGGTCCTGTTTATGTAGCTAGTCTGTTAGTTTATGTCTTTTTATTGGGGAATTGAGTACATTGATATTAAGAGATATTAAGGAAAAGTAATTGTTGCTTCCTGTTATTTTTGTTGTTAGATTTGTGATTCTGTTCTTGTGACTGTCTTCTTTTAGGTTTGTTGAAGGATTATTTTCTTGCTTTTCTTACGGCGTAATTTCCTTCCTTATGTTGGTGTTTTCCCCTTATAATCTTTGAAGGGATGGACTTGTGGAAAGATATTGTGTGAATTTGGTTTTGTCATGGAATACTTTGGTTTCTCCACCTATGGTAATTGAGAGTTTTGCTGGGTATTTTAGTCTGGGCTGATTTTTTGATCTCTTAGAGTCTGTATAACAACTGTCCAGGATCTTCTGGCTTTCATAGTCTCTGGTGAGAAGTCTTGTGTAATTCTCATAGGTCTGCTTGTATATGTTACTTGACCTTTCCCCCTAACTGCTGTTAATATTTTATATTTACTTACTGCATTTTTTGTTTTGATTATGATGTATTGGGAGAAATTTCTTTTCTGGTCCGGGCTATTTGGATTTCGTTAGTTTTGTTGTATGTTCATGGGCTTCTTTTTCTTTAGGTTAAGGATGTTTTCTTCTATAATTTTGTTGAAGATATTTGCTGGCCCTTTAAGTTGAAAATCTTCATTCTCATCTACTCCTATTATCCATAGGTTTAGTCTTCTCATTGTGTCCTGGATTTCCTGGATGTTTTGAGTTAGGGTCTCTTTGCATTTTACATTTTCTTTGTTTGTTTTATCCATGTTCTCTATGGAATCTTCTGCACTTGAGATTCTCAATTCCATCCTTTGTATTCTGTTGCTGATGCTTGCATCTATGGTTCCTGATTTCTTTCCTAGTGTTTCTATCTCCAGAGTTTTCTCCCTTTTGTTTTCTTTATTTTTTCTACTTCCCTTTTTAGATCTTGGATGGTTTTGTTCAAATCCATCACCTGTTTGGTAGTGTTTTCCTGTAAATAAAGGATTTTTGCATTTCTTCTTTAAATGCTTCTACCTCTTTAGCAGTGTTCTCCTGTATTTCTTTAAGTGAGTTATTAATGTCCTTCTTAAAATCCTGTACCATCATCATGAGATATGATTTAAATCTGAATCTTGCTTTTCAGGTGTGTTGGGGTACCCTGGTCTTGCTGTGGTGGAAGTGCTGGGTCCTGATGATGCTGAATTTTCTTGCTTTCTGTTAGTAAGATGCTTACATTTGTGTTTTGCCATCTGGTAATCTCTGGCATTAGTTGTTCTAACTGTCTCTAGGTGGACCTTGTTCCTCCTGTGATTCTGTTAGCCTCTGTCAGTACTCCTGGAAGTCCAAATCTTTCCTGAGTCTCAGTGGTCAAAGGACCCTCTGCAGGCAAGCTCTCCTCTTGAAGGGAATGAGCACAGAGGTCTGGAGCTCAGTTCTGCCTCCTGGCTGAAGATATAGGCCCAAAAGGAACCCCGTCTCAGAAGCTATGTTGCTTTTGCCACCTGTGTGCTCTTATGCACAGACTGGTCTCTAAGGGACCCAGAATGCAAGATGCAAGTAAATCTATTTTTAATTTGACAAGAACCTCCAGATTAATTTCCAGAATAGTTGTACCAGTTTGTAATTCCACCAACAATTAAGGAATGTTCCTGTTTCACCACATCTTCTCCCACATGTGTTGTCACCTGAGGTTTTGATCTTAGCCATTCTGATTGATTTAAGGTGGAATCTCAGGGTTGGTTTTATTTGCATTTCTCTGATCATTAAGGACTTTTTAGCATTTCTTTATGTGCTTTTCAGCCATTAAAAATTCCTCAGTTGTGAATTCTTAGTTTAGTTCTATACCCCATTTTTTGATAAGGTTGTTTGTTTTTTTGGTGATTAATTTCTAGTGTTCTTTATATATTTTGGATATTAGCCNNCTATCGGATGTGGGGTTAGTGAAGTTTTTTTCCCAATCTGTAGGTTGCCATTTTGTCTTATTGACTATGTCCTTTGCCATAGCCTTTCAGAAGCTTTCTAGTTTCATAAAGTCCCATATATCTATTTTTGATCTTAAAACATGAGCCATTGGAGTTATATTTAGGAAATTTCCTCATTTGCCAATGAATTCAAGGCACTTTCCCACTTTCTATTCTATTAGATTCAGTATATCTGGTTTTATGTTCAGGTCTTTGATCCACTTGGACTTGAGCTTTGTGCAAGTTGACATATATGGGTCTATTTTCATTTTTCTATATACAGACAGCCAATTAGACCAGCACCACTTATTGAAGATGCTTTTTTTTTCCCATTGTATATTTTTGTTGATTTTGACAAATATCAAGTGACCTTAAGTGTGCGGTTTTATTTCTGTATCTAATATTCTGTTCCATTGATCAACATGCCTATCTCTGTACCAGTACAATGCAGTTCTTATCACTTTTGCTATGTAGTAAAGCTTGAGGTCAGAAATAGTGATTCCCCAGTTGTTCTTTTAATTTTAAGAATTGCTTTTGCTATTCTGTTTTTGTTTTGTTTTGTTTTGTTTTGATTTTCCAGATGAATTTGAGAACTGCTTTTTCCATATTTTTGAAGAATTGTGATTTCGATGGGGATTGCATTGAATCTATAGGTTGCCATTTTTAGAATGGCCATTTTTACTATGTTAATTCTGCCAATCCATGAGCATGGGAGATCTCTCCATTTTCTGAGATCTTCTTCAATTTTGTTCTTGAGAGACTTGAAATTCTTGTTATACAGATCTTTCACTTGTCTGGTTAGAGTTACCCCAAGATACTTTATATTATTTTTGGCTATTGTGAAGGGAGTTGTTTCCCTAATTTCTTCCTCATCCTGTTTATCATTTGTATACAGGAATGCTACTGATTTATTTGAGTTAATTTTATATCTGGACACTTTGCTGAAGTTGTTTATCAGCTGGAGATGTTCTCTGGTAAAATTTTTGGGGTCACTTATGTATACAATCATATCATTTGCAAATCATACTACCTATATTTCTTCTTGGTCAATTTGTATCCCCTTGATCTCTTTTTGTTGGCTTATTGTTCTAGCTAACACTTTGAGAACTATATTGAACAGGGAGAGTAGGAATACATGCCTTGTCCCTGATTTCTGTGGGATTGCGTCAAGTATGCTTTCATTTCATTTGATATTAGCTATTGATTTGCAGTAAATTTCTTTTATTATGTTTAGATATAGACCTTGAAATCCTGATCTCTCCAATACTTTTAACATTAATGGGTGGTGTATTTTGTCAAATGTTTTTCTCTGCATCTAAGCAGATGATTATGTGATATTTTTTCTTTGAGTATTTTTATATAGTGTATTACATTAATGAATTTTTATATATTAAAACAACCTTGCATCCTCAGGATGAAGCCAACTTGATCATGGTGAATGATGGGTTTGATGTGTTCTTGGATGCAGTTTGCAAGAATTACATTTAGTATTTTTGCATGGATATTCAAAAGCAAGATTGGTCTAAAGTTCTCTTTTTTGGTTGGGTCCTTGTGTGGTTTAAGTATCAGAGTAATTGTGGAGTCATAGAGTGAGTTAAGTAGTATTCCCTCTGTTCTTATTTTATGGAATAATTTGAGAAAATTTGATATCAGGTCTTCTTTGAAGGTCTGGTAGAATTCTTCACTAAATCCCTTGGCTTATTTTTTTGGTTGGGAAGTTTTTTTTTTAATGACTTCTTATATTTCCTCGTACGATATGGGCCTGCTTAGATAGTTTTCCTGTTCTTGATTTAACTTTGGTGTATGTTATATGTTATCTGCCTAGAAAACCATCCATTTCATCTATATTTTCAGTTTTGTCGAGTATAGGCTTTTATAGTAGAATCTGATGATTTTTTTTTTTTTTTGAATTTCTGCTTCTGTTATGTCTTCCTTTTCATCTCTGATTTTATTAGTTTGGATACTGCCTCTCTGCCCTTTCATTACTTTGGCTAGGACATTATCTACCTTGTTGATTCTCTCAAAGAACCTGCTTCAGGTTTCCTTGATTCTCTGTATTGTTCTCTTTGTTTCTATTTGGCTGATTTAAGCCCTGAGTTTGACTATTTCCTGCCTTCAACTCCTCTTGGGTGAGTTTACTTCTTTTTTTTTCTAGATCTCTCAGGTGTGCTGTTAAGTTGTCAGTGTAAGATCTCTTCAGTTTCTTTACCAGGGCACCTTTAGTGCTATGAACTTTCCTCTTAGCAATGCTTTCATTGTGTCACATAAGATTGGGCATGGTGTGTCAACATTTTCATTAAATTCCAGGAAGTCTTTAATTTTTTTTTCTTTATTAATTCCCTGATCAAGTTATCATTGAGTAAAGAGTTGTTCAGTTTCCAGGTATATGTCAGCTTTCTGTAGTTCTTGCTGTTATTGAAGACCAGCTTTAGGCCATGGTGATCTGAAAGGATGCATGGTATTTCAATCTTCTTGTATTGGTTGAAGGTTGTTTTGTGAACAATTATATGGTCAATTTTGGAGAAGTTACCATGAGGTGCTGAGAAGAAGGTGTATTCATTTGTTTTAGGGTAAAATGTTCTATTGATATCTGCTAAATCCATTTAGTTCATTACCTCTCTTAGTTTCACTGTGTCTCTATTTATTTTCTGTTTCACTGACCTGTCCATTGGTAAGAGTGGGGTGTTGAAATCTCCCACTATTATTGTGTGGGTTTCAATGTATGTTTTGAGTTTTACTAAAGTTTCTTTTATGAATTTGGGTGCTCTTGCATTTGGGGCATAGAGGTTCAGAATTGAGACTTTCTCTTGGTGGATTTTCCCCGTGATGAATATGAAGTGTCCTTCTTCATCATACTTGGTAACTTTTAGTTGAAAGTCTATTTTATTGGATATTACATTGACAAGTCCTGCCTGTTTCCTGGGACCATTTTCTTGAAAGATCTTTTTCCATCCTTTTACTCTGAGATAGTGCCTGTCTTTGTTATTGAGGTGCGTTTCTTGTATGCAGCAAAATGCTGAATCTTGTTTGCATATCCAGTCTGTTAGCTTATGTCTTTTTATAGGTGAGTTGAATCCATTGATATTAAGAGATATTAAGGAAAATTGATTGTTGCTTCCTGTTATTTTTCTTGTTAGATGTGGAGTTATGTTTATGTGGCTATCTTATTTTTGGTTTTTTAAAAGAAGTTTATTTTCTTGCTTTTCCTAGGGTGTAGTTTCCCTCCTTGTGTTGGCATTTTCCTCTTACCTGTGCCATCTGTTTATTTTCTGGGCCCTGGAAAAATACAAGCATTAATCTAGAAATCAGGAACCCTGAGCTCCCAACTGGTCTCTGCCACTCTTGTCCACATAAAACATTGAATATCAGTTACTTGTATTTTTGTCAGGTTTTGTTTGTTTGTTTGTTTGTTGATACAGTGTCTTAATTACAGCATGACCAAGGCAATTTATAAAGACAGACATTTAATTGGAGGGTTGCTTCCAAGTTCAGAGCTTGAGTCTATTTTATCATGGCATGGAATATGCCAGCAGGCAAGCTGGCATGGCACTGGAGTAATAGCTGAGAGCTTTCATCTGATCTACATTTAAAAGGCAGAGAGAGCAAGAATGAGAGAGTAAGAAGGTGAGAGAGGGAGCTAGAGAGAGAGAGAACTGGGAATTAACAATGTGAGCTTCTTTAACCCCAAATCCTACCCCCAATAACACACCTCTTCCTACAAGATCAAACCATCCAATCCTCCCCAAACAATTCTACCCCCTAGGGACACATCCATATATATGTGATTCTGGAGGCTATTCTCATTCAAACCACCACATAGTGCCTTTTAGCCTTGGCTAAAGTAGTTCTTATGTAGATCAGGCTGGCCTTGAACTCATAGATCTGCTCAACTCTGCCTCTCAGTGCTAGGATTAAAGGTATGCAGCACCATGCCTAGCCAAGTTACTTATGTCTTTGAGCCTTTAATTCACTGTCTATAGATGGGAATAGTAATGCCTATATAGACTATCCCCCAGCATTGTTATGAAAATAAAACATAACTTTGTGTTAGAAGATAAACTGTCTATTTTGTAAATCTGAAGAATGGTATAACTTAAACTTCTACTATAACCATTTTATAATGAAGAATTTTTAAAAAGACTCTAAAAGACATTACCAAAAAAATTAAGGGACCAGGAATGAGGTCACAAAAGAAACACACAAATTGAGAAAAATATTGGTGCCACTTACAGGTCACTTATGCCAGTGATTCATCTGGTGCCATCTTCACACAGGTCCATAGGCACAAGACAACCCTGCATATGAGTTGCCATGGCAACTGCCAGTCAGAACCTGGAAATTCCATCAGCTAACAATATCAATCATCATGTGAAAAGGATCAGAGAAAATTGCAAGAAATTTGTATCTCACAAAGGTTATGGGAACAACTATAGTAAGACTGTTGTGTATCAGATGTTTTTAGTGTTGTTGCTAGAGTCACAGCATTGGTATTATCTTGGATCTGATTAAACATCCAGATTGGGGAGACCTTACCTAGACTTGATGCATCACACACTCAAGGACTGGAGCCCAATCAAACTCTGAATGTTGACAAACATTACAGATGAATCCAGCGTAAGAAACAGTCTCAACTTCCACTGTCCCGATATACAATGTGGAGATATTAAAGAAACTGAAATAAACATTTTCAAATGGAAGTAAAGTATGTTTTCATATTTTACCTATGGTTCAGGAGAATTGGGATGGTAAAATATAAATGATGAATAGTCTAAAGTTACTTATCTATTTATACACAACAATCACAAATTTGCTAATGAAAAACATTGCATGTTTATTGTCCCACAACTTCTAAAGGTCAGGAGTGACACACAATTTAACTGGTTCTTCTGACATGTGTTTTGTAATTCTACAGTCATGGTATCAGTCAAGACTGTGTTTTCATCGTGGGCTTAACCAGAGAGTATCTGATTTAAAGCCCCCCCCCCCCGGTTGTTGACAGAGTTTACTCCCTTCTACCTGTAGGATGGCATCCTGCTTTTTACAAACCGACAATCAAAAGAAATTGCTAACACTGGCAGTGAATACGTTAAAGGGGAGAAGACAGTAAAGTATGGGTAAAATGAAAGTAGAGATGGGGAATAGAGGGGAGCAAAAATGATCACCCTTGAATGGGATGGAGAAATAAGTGGTTGGAAGGAGGTTTAACCAAATTTAATAGCGTATGAAAAATCTATATGGAAACCCAGGACCTTCCAATCCCCAAACAAAAGGTGTCTTGTGTAATATAGTGCAATATTAGAACTATAATCATATTACCTATTGAGCTTTCTGTCCCTTGAAAGCAATTCACAGGTTTGGTTTTGTTTGTTTGTTTGTTTGGTTGGTTGTTTTTTGTTTTGTTTTTTGTTTTTCTAGAGAGGGTTTCTCTGT
Source organism: Mus pahari (assembly GCF_900095145.1). Taxonomy (NCBI): domain Eukaryota; kingdom Metazoa; phylum Chordata; class Mammalia; order Rodentia; family Muridae; genus Mus; species Mus pahari. Next base: position 7,882,333 of record NC_034613.1, on the reverse strand, counting down.
GTAGCCCTGGATGTCCTGGAACTCACTTTGTAGACCAGGCTGGCCTCAAACTCAGAAATCTGCCTGCCTCTGCCTCTGCCTCCCAAGTGCTGGGATTAAAGGCATGTGCCACCACTGCCCGGCAATTCACAGGTTTAATCTACTACATCCAAGGTGATGAGATTATCGAATAGCATCAATGTAAGGAGGTAGAGATTGTGGCAGGTATGTTAAAGCAGATCTGCCACAGTCTTCCAGCTGGGCCCCACTGATTCATGTCTTTTTTATGTGTGTACCAAAATGTCCAAAATTTCATGACAAAGTCGGCCAAAATTCTAAATCTCATCTCCTAACATGTTGCCAAGTGTAAATTAGGTTCCCAGGTCAGTAGATTTGGTCATTCATTGGTTTCTTCACAGGAGCATAGTTTTCTCTAAAATGGAGAATTTAGGAACCTAAAGAGACAGATTGCTGCTCTCCAGAACACCAAAATCCAATAATGAGCCAGGCATGGAGCAACTGTTACACACATTACATTTCAACCAGGAGAAAAGGAAAAGGAAAAGGCAGTTAATAGTCTATAGAAACTCTGAAAGCGAGTCAGGAACTATTTAGTGGAGCTTCATTTGGTTTCAAGGTTAAAGAATTGTTTTTCTTGCCTCAGAAGAATCTCAATCCTCTGCACCCTTGGCTTCGTGCTGAATCGTCTTCCTTCTTCATGAAAGAAAGCATGGTAGGTAACTAATTATTTCCCTCAGCTTCCTTCCTGATGACATCAATGTGGCAATTCAACAGTCTTCATTCATTTACTTTGTACTGTTTGTCTCTTTCAGTTCAAGCTCCCTGTGCTTCTTATGAAGTAACTTTCTCAAAACCATAATGATGACTACATGGTAACTTTTCTGGTATTTGCTTATTAAATGTATTTAAGTTCTTTGCCTACATGTATGACTATGCACCACCTGTATACCTGATACCTATAGAAGCCAAAAGAGGGCATTCAATCAACTGGAGCTGGAGTTTCAGTGAGATGTCAAATGGATCTTAGGAATTGAACCCAGGTCCTCTGGACAAGCAACAAGTGCTCTTACCTGCTAAGACACTTGTTCACCATGTTATTCACTTCTTTATTAGGAAAAGGCACCCACAAACTTTTCCAAGAAAATACTTTTCAATAAATTCTTGAGCTCTTATTAAAAGAGACATTACAATTCAACCGCCTAGCTATTGCTGAGTGAATTACCAATGTGACACATCCTCAGTCTATACAGGAGATTCTTCATGTATTAAAATACTCTGTCCCTAGGTTTTCTGAAATTTTAGCAAAAGGCTGTAGTCACATTAACTTTATTTCCACGGGAATAAGATATCATTATTTTGGTACCCTTTGCCATCTAAAAAGAACAAATTTTCAAAATCATAAATCCATGTTAAATTTTTGTCCTCTCTTCATTTCTTCATCTTTCCTTGTATTTTTCTATAAGGAAGTCAGGAAAATAAGTTAATGCCCTTAAATTCCCTTAATAAATCACGTGTAAACCTCATAGCTAGATAAGCAGGTTCAACATATCTGCATTGATTCAAACGACTCCTTCTTAGCATCTTAGCAAGTGTTCCCATTTCTCTAGCTTCTAATTATTAAGTTTTGTTTACTTTAAGTTCTTATCAGAAATCTCCAATTCCAGAGTTCTAACAGTTCAGCCAAGGCAATTTAGGCTTTCTTCACCATGTTTCTCTATGTTCTTTCACTGGCCACCCATTCATCAATTCCAAAGCCATTCATACATGCTTACAACTTAATCATAGAAATATCCCCATTCTAGTACCAAATATTTAGTTTTCTATACGTATGTAACAAACTATCAGAAACTGGTAAGTACAAAGAGCATTATCATTTATAATATTTATAAAGTTCATATTCTAGAATCATAACATGACATTTTGAAAATGTGATATTTGAAGTGACCTCACAATTTTGTCAGGCCACATTCATAGCTATACTCTGCCACATGTGACCTGTAGGTCACATTCATAGATACACTCTGCCACCTGTGACCTATAGGCCACAGTTTGGACATGCCTACCTGACCAGCAAACACTTACTTTCTCCATTTCTATAGGTCAGGGTTAAGAGCACTGCTCAAACTTGATCTTCCTCTTTGGTCTCCCAGGGGTGGCATCAAAGTGTCATTCAGGATTAGGAATTCATTAGAATCTCCACTAAGGAGTACTTTACTTCTAAATTCCTGTAGTCATTGTCAGACTTTTTTTCCTTCATAGCTGGAAGATTCATGCAGACTTGCTTCTTCATAGGCAGCAGTGGAGAGTAAGCTGCTAAGCTCATTGTCTCTGCACTTTGCACCTGTCCATGTTAATGTAGTCATTGATACTGCTATTGTTCCAATCTTCTTTATGAAGCCATTTATAGGGGAGATTGCTTCACACCAAACATCTGAGAATTCTGGTTCTCACTGCCCTTCTGCTCCCTCCTTCCTCAGTGTTTCCTGAGCCACAAAATATATGAGTTGTGACATACATAAGTCCACTGGGACTGGGCTCCTGATGATCAATTGACCTCTGCATTGTGACCAGCTATATAATTATTTGATGATCTCCATTTGTTGGAAAGAGAAGCTTCTTTGTGGTTATAAGATTAAGATTTGGAATGTAGAAAAGAATTTTTCTGGTCAAGCAAAGTACTGGTAGTTCTTCTTCGCCTCTTCTGTCTTTTGGTCTCTCTCTGCTTCTGTCTCTCTGTGTCTCTGTCTCTCACAAACAGAATCCAAGAAAACATCAAAACAATCATCCATCATGATCAAGTAGGCTTCATCCCAGGGATACAGGGATGGTTCAATATACAGAAATGCGTCATTGTAATCCACTATATAAACAAATTCAAAGAAAAAAAAAACTATATGATCATTTCAATAGATGCTAAGAAAGAGTTTGACAAAATTCAACACCCCGTCATGATAAAAGTCTTGAAAAGATCAGGAATTCAAGGCCCATACCTAAACTTAGTAAAAGAAATATATAGCAAACCAGTAGCCTACATCAAACTAAATGGAAAGAAACTTGAAGCAAGCCAACTAAATCAGGGACTAGACAAGGCTGCCCACTCTCTCCCTACCTATTCAATATAGTACTTGAAGTCCTAGCCAGAGCAATTCAACAACAAAAGGAGATCAAGGGGATATAAATTGGAAAGGAAGATGTCAAAATATCACTATTTGTGGATGATACGATAATATACTTAAGTGACCCCCAAAATTCCACCAGAGAACTCCTAAACCTGATAAACAATTTCAGCAAAGTTGCTGGATATAAAATTTACTCAAACAAATCAGTGGCCTTCCTCTACTCAAAGGATAAACAGGCTGAGAAAGAAATTAGAGAAACAGCACCCTTCACAATAGTNACAAATAATGTAAAATACCTTGGTGTGACTCTAACTAAGGAATTGAAAGGTCTGTATGACAACAACTTCAAGTCTCTGAAGAAAGAAATCGAAGAAGATCTCAGAAGATGGAAAGATCTCCCATGCTCATGGATTGGCAGGATTAATATATTAGAAATGGCCATCTTGCCAAAAACAACCTAAAGATTCAATGCAATCCCCATCAAAATTCCAACTCAATTCTTAATAGATTTTGAAAGAGCAATTTGTAAATTCATCTGGAATAACAAATAACATAGGATATCAAAAGCTATTCTCAATAATAAAGAAACTTCTGATGGTATCACCACCCCTGACCTTAAGCTTTACTACAGAGCAATTGTTAAAAAAAAAAAAAAAAAAAACCCTGCATGGTATTGGTACAGCGACAGGCAGGTAGATCTATGGAAGAGAACTGAAGACCCAGAAATGAACCCACATACCTATGGTCACTTGATCTTTGTCAAAGAAGCTAAAATCATCCAGTGGAAAAAAGACAGCATTTTCAACTAATGGTGCTGATTCAACTGGCAGTTAGTATGTAGAAGATGCCAATTGATCATTCTTACCGTTTTGTACAAAGCTCAAGTCCATGTGGATCAAGGACCTCTCCAGGAACTTTATTTTTATTGTTACAGTGTTTTGTTTGAAAGTATTGCTATATATCATGTATGTGTCTGATGTCCTCAGAGACAAGAATGTATTGGACACCCTGGAGCTAGAGTTATAGATGGTTGAAGCCGTCACGTGCATGCTGGGAATTGAACCCAGGTTCTCTGCAAAAGCATCAAATGCCCTTGACTAATGAGCTACCTCTCTAGTCCTACAAACAATCTTTAAGGTAACACCAACAATTTCTATCTTCTTATGATTGTGCATTTATAAAATCCTCTCACATTGGATCTGTACAACTGGCTCAGGGCCAAGAAATCTTACCTTTTTATCAGAGGCTCACAATACCTCTATCTGCAGTTCCAAAATGTTCACGGCTTCCTTTCTGACCTCTATGGTTACCCAACTTCATTCTAGAACCCAAGGCCAGGATGTCCTAGCTAACTTAGCTTCTGTTAAACTGCCTATTTGTACAGAACCCCCTCTAGCTAACTGCTTATCTCAGTGTCCATTAAACTGCTGACTTTTATGAGTGACCCCTCCGCTAACTCTATCTCCCACAGATGCCAATCAAGATGCCAGGACATGGTTTCTGCCTTTAAAAACTCCAAGTTCTGACCACTTGGGATCACATCTAGGTCCCCAAGCACTTCTGTATAGTTCCAGCTATAAATTGTGTATGAGCAGTCATCTCCAGTGTCTTACCCCTAACACTGCTACATCCCAAACCTAACACTGGTCCAACTAAAACATTATTCATATGTATATGTACATGTATATGCATATGTATTATGGTGGGCTTTGTGAGTCAGGATCCCAGGCCTGAATGAACTGGTTCTCAAGAATAGTTTTTCACAAAGCTGCCATCAGGCCATCAGCCAGGACTGCATTTTTCTTTTTCTTCTTTTTTAAAATTATTTTATTAGATATTTTCTTCATTTACATTTTAAAGGCTATCCCGAATGTCCCCTATACCCTCCTACTGCCCTGCTCCCCTGCCCACTCACTCCCACTTCTTGACCCTGGTGTTCCCCTGCACAGGGCATATAAAATTTGCATGACCAAGGGGCCTCTCTTCCCAACAATGGCTGACTAGGCCATCTTCAACTGCATTCTTCTTAAAGGCTCAAGTGGGTAATGCTACTTAGGTTGTTCAGGTTGTTAGTAAAATACTTCACATGGACCTGTAGTATTCATGTCAGGGGAGAGAGAGAGAGAGAGAGAGAGAGAGAGAGAGAGAGAGAGAGAGAGAGAGAGAGAGAGAGAGAGAGATATGCCATAGCAGATGGCCTGCTACAGAGTTGGNGAGAGAGAGAGAGAGAGAGAGAGAGAGAGAGAGAGAGAGAGAGAGAGAGAGAGAGAAAAAACTATTGTTATAAATAGTATTATTTGATAGTATTATTTGTATTTAAGAGACTGAACAAAAGTCAAATTTTCACTCCCTTGACTATGCATTGCATTCACCTGGGATCTTTTAATAATGCTGACTTTTCTTTCCACATGTTCTATTTCTATTTCTGGATAGTCCAACACCCATTCCAGGTGCTCTTCTTTTATTGAGGTACAATAGAGTAAAATCAGTAGTTTATAAATGTGATCCAATCACTAGTGTCTCCCAGGAATGACTGCCTCAAGAGTGATTAAAAGAGTTCTCATGTGAAACAAAACCTTAGGATGCATATGTTGAATAAGGTTAACTTTTTGTTACATATGTTACCTAGAGTGTAGAAGAAAACAATCCTAACAAATTTATTCTAGTTCTCAGTCAGTATTTAAAACAACAATAACAACAACTAAAAACAAACGGAAACACAAAACTCATATGTATCACTTAGCTCTGATAGACCATTTGAAACCATCTTGGCTTCACAGTCCTTTTATTTTCTCAGCTGTTGTGGCAAACATATACCTGTGTATCAGAAGCTCTTTCTGCAGATATTCCAATAGTGTATCACCTTCTGCTAGAATCTGAATTCTCTCTCTTTGGTCCTATTCCCTTACTGAGGCCTTCATAATCCAGATACTCAGGCAAATCAAAACCTGTAGAGGAACCTGTTTGCTCATTGGAAATGACAGCCAGTGGATAAAGCTCTCCTCTTCATCAACAGAATTTTCCCAGTAAAATCCTTCAGAATTTCTGGAGGCATCTCCCCAGGGGCCAAGTTCCACTCACCTAGCATTCTGTGGCTTTTATCTCAACAGTGTGGTTTAATGTTTGTTCTCCCTTTCAGCTCTGCTTTCTTTGTTCCTTCCCTGCTTCCTGGCAGAGGAAATGCAAACAAATAAGCATTAGCAGCCTTAGGCTCTGTTTTGTGCTGCATCCAACATACAAATGTAAGTAAATTGTGCCATATCATTCTTCCTTGACTTAACATTTTAGAGTGAATTATATATTATACACTCTAGACATAAATGACATATATATGATATTTTGAATGTTTAAATATTTGCAGCATTTGAAAAGAAAATACCATGTGGAAGTGATCTCAAGTAACATTCTAATTCTTTAGGGGTTTGTAGGGCTGTTTAAATGGTTTACCTGATCTTGATTTAACTTTCATAAGTGGTATCTAGATAAGATTTTCCAATTTTGTAGAGTACAAATCATTCTCAAGTGATTCTAATGATTCTCAAATGGAAATGATTCCATTTGAGGGTATGACCAACTTAAGACCCACCCCATGGTCAAGAACTAATCCCTGACACTATTAATGATACTCCATTATGCTTGCAGACAGGAGTCTAGCAAGGATGTTCTGTGGGAGGCTCCACCCAGCAGCTGACTCAGACAGATGCAGACACCCAGAACCAAACTGTATATGTAGCTTGAGGACTCTTATGGAAAAATAGGAAGAAGCATTATGGGTCCCGAAGAAGATAGGAACTTCACAGGAAGACCAACAGAGTCAAATAACCTGGAGCCTTGTGGTTCTGAGACTGAACCACCAACCAAATAACATAGATGTGCTGGACCTAGGCCTCTTGACACATATGTACCAAATATGCAACTTGGTCTTCATGTGGGTCCTGAACAACTGGAGCGGAGGCTATCCCAAATGCTGTTGCCTATATGTGGAGTATGTTCTTTTGGCTAGCCTGCCATGTCTGTTCTCAGTGGGAGAGAAAGCACCTAGCCTTGCAGAGACTCTAAATGCTAGGGTTGAGGGAATACCCAGGGAGGCCTCACCTTGCTCAGAGGAGGAGGAGAGGGGGATAAGGGGAAGGATTGTGGGAGGGGTTGACCAGGACTGGGGCAGTAAGTAGGATGTAAAGTGAATTAGTAATAAATAAACAAATAAAGATACATTCCAAACACAGCGAGTTTTTATGTGTGTTGTGGAGATCAAAACGCTGGTCTTCACATTGCAGGAGCAAATATTTTATTTCCTGAGCCATCTCTCTGGCCCAACTCTTATTAAATAATAAGAAGAAAGAACCATGGCTCAACTTGTAAAGTGCTTGCCATGAAAGCATGAGGACTCAAGTTTGGATCTCCAGCAGCCACATAAAAAGTTCTGTGTAATAGTGAATGTCTATAATCCCAGTACAGGGAAGGCAGAGAGAGAAGCACTCAAGGGTCTTCCTGACCAGATATTGTAGTGATCTCTAGGTTCAACGAGAGACCCTATATCAAAAAAAGGTGGAAATAAATGACTGAGAAAGACACCAGATGTTGATATCTGACCTTCACATATATGCACAAACACCTGCATATGCACCCACAAACATGAATACACACACACACACACACACACACACACACACACACAGCAGGGGTGGGGATGTAAGGGGAGACTGGATATATGTAAGACACTATAATTCTCTGTCATATTTGGCAAAGAATTTTCATTTACACATTATGAGTATCATCTTGTTCATAGAAATATTATAAGTTTTAAAGAAGTTTTCCCCTGCCCTGAAAGCAGGGACCAAAAAGCTGTGTAATATGAGTATGGTGATCATCTCCTTTTATTTCTTTATAACATTGTTCTGGGAATGTAACACTGAAGACTGACAATAGGAAAGAAAAGTAACACTTTAAATATACTTAAGGAGACACCTTAGAACAGCCTTGGTATTGGTAGTAGACATAATCTACAGAACATGTACAGTAAAGCAAGTATAAGGTAAGGTCAGGGGAAAAGGATTATGAGAGGAATACAAGAAAGCTCATGTAAAGGTCAATTCTTCCCAGAACTTGGGGTATTATGTCTGAATTATGCATTGAAGAGGGTTTTGATATTGATGGTAGGAGTGTAGAACCTCATACGGGTGGGGCCAGCCTGATGTGTTGGGGAACCCATATCAAATATGACAGACTAATTGGGTCTAAAATGGACCAAGCCACTGCTTTCAAGTTCTTGACCAAATCCTTGTGAGGACGAGGAGATAATTATCAAGCCCAGTCTTATTTTCTTTGCCATCTCATATGGCTTAAATATGTTCTATCATTTTATACAGCAAAATTTAATTAGAAAACCTGATACAATAAAAAAATAATATGAGGGAATTAGGTCAGAACAACAATATCATTGCTCACACACAGGCATGTGTGTGTGTGTGTGTGTGTGTGTGTGTGTGTGTGTGTGTGTATTATATTCATATGCATGCTGGTGTGTTTATCCATGGTTACATGTTATGAGACAGACTTTTTCAAAGATTTCTACATCTTTTAATTTTTATTTTTTGAAATGGGTTCTCTCTCTGAACCTAGAGCTTCCTGATGTAATAATACTGAAGTGCTGTATAATGGGAAGATGAGGCATGGTTCTAAGGATAGCTTAATTTCTATACCCAGTTCCTCGGTCAGCTTTATATGCTGAAATGCCAGCTAATTTCAGAGAATAGATGATTGTTAATAGAATGGAAAACTGTTGACTCAGAATGTCCGAATAAAGACTGATTTGTTTAATCAATGTGCTTTTTTAAAGTCTAAATTTTCTCTTTACATTTTTAAAGCAGTGTTATAAATTAGCATACAAAGTAATGGATTTCATTATTTTAATACTTGGTCTTATTCTTCCCAATTCCCCACTATTCTTCACTGCTGCACCACTATTCATCTTCCTCTTCACCATTCTCTATTTCTATACAACTCTCTTTTAAAATCCTTCTTACTCTCCCACTTCTCTTAATATACCTTGTCCCTTTCGCATGATACCTTTCATAGTTTTGTAACTACCTTCCATAAAAAACATTTTTATTTGTCTTCATTTCTAAGCTTGCTTATTTTGATTAATATAATGGTTTCAAGGTCTATCAATTTCCCTGAAAATGCCATGATGTCATGTTTTTCTATACCTGAAAAAAAATTCCAAAGTGTGTGTGTATGTATATGTATATATATAAGTTTTTCTTAAACCATCTATCCATCAATGGACATAAATAAAAGAAAATAGAAATAAAAGCTGGCTTTATTTCTAACCTATTGTGAATATTGTAGCATTAAATGAGGCTATCCAAGTATCCCCTTAGTAAGTCTTATTATACTTTGGTCATATATACAAGAATTGTATATCTGAGTTATTTGCTAATTCTATTTTAATTTTTTTTGAGAAACCTTAATACCAATCTCCATAGTGGTTATATCAGTTTATATTCATACTACCACCCATTGTTATCCTTTTCCCTTAATGTTAGGCATTCTGAATGGGATAAGAGTGGCTCTCAAGGTACTTTTAATTTGTAATTTTGTGATGGCTATAGTAATTGATATTTTTACAAATATTTATTGGGCCTCTGTATTTTTCTTTAGAGATAGGTCAAGCTAATTGGCCCATTTACTAATTAAAAAGCTTTATTTTTGTGTTTAACATTTTTAGTTATTTTTCCCTAGTATTAGTACCCTATATGATATTCAGAAGGTAAAGATATCTCTCATTCCATGGGCTGCATCTTCACTTTGATGTTTCTTTTGTTATGGAAAATGAAGCTATATTATCTGACAGAACAGAATCTGAATGACCTCACCTCAAATCTCTACAGACCTGCATTCCCCTTTGATAGTTCATAAACTGGGCTAGTAGGGTCCATATTTTTCTAAGCAGTCCTGTCTTCTAAGATCCTATGAGAGTGGTCAGAAAAGACATTCTTGCAGAAGGCAAGGGCTTTTCTAAACTGTTCCACATTCTTTCTGCAGACCAGTTCCAAAGACCTAAGGACTATAAGGTCATGTCTATCACAGCCATGATTCCACTCCTGCTACCAGTTTTCTGTATTAGTTGCTTATCTCATTGCTTAGACAAAATACCTGACAAACGCATTTTAAGGGAAAAAAAGTTTATTTAAGTGTATACTTTCAGGAGGATACAAATAATCGTGATAGGGAAGGAGATATGGCAGTACATACAGGGGATTTGGGGCAATACTGTATCCAAAGCTGAGACAAAGAATGATGAGGGTTGGTGCTCAGCTATCTTTATCCTGTTTATACAGTCTAGAAATTCAGCCAATAGAACGATAATATCAATGTTTAGGGTGGGACTTCTCACATCAATTAATTTAATCATCACATTTAAGGTAATTTAATTTGTTACTATGAGTGAGATAATTTTCTTAATTTATTTCTTGACAAGTTTAATATTGTTATACAAAAAACTGCTAATATTTAATGATGTTTTTCTACGACTTTATTTTAAGGTATATAGTTATCAGATCTTAGAGTTTCCTGGTGGAGTCTGTTGTTTGTTTCTGCTAAGAAATAAAATGTTTTATTTTTACTGACAGTTAGCCAATATGATACCAAAGTAAAGGAAGATATTTGTAAAAAGCAACAGACAATTCTGTCTGCTAGAATTCAGTTTTTTATTAGATATTTTCTAAATTTACAATTCAAAAGTTATCATGAATGTCACCTATATCCTCCCCCAACACTGCTCCCCAACCCAGCCACTCCCACTTCCAGGCAATAGCATTCCCCTGAAATGGGGCATATAATCTTTGCAAGACCAAGGGCCTCTACTGTCATTGATGGCCTACTAGGCCATACTCTGCTACATATGCAACTAGAGACACAATTCTGGGGGGTACTGGTTAGTTCACATTGTTGATACTTCTATAAGATTGCTGACACCTTTAGCTAGTTGTATACATTCCCTAGCACCTTCATTAGGGGCCCTGTGTCCAATCCAATAGATAACTGTGGGTATCCACTTCTGTATTTGCCATTTTTTTAAAATGGGGTTATTTGATTTTCTGGAGTTCAGCTTCATGAGTTCGTTGTTAGATATCAGTCCCCTGTAGGATTTAGGATTGGTAAAGATCTTTTCCCAATCAGTTTGTGGCATTTTCCTCTTATTGACAGTGTCCTTTGCCTTACAGAAGCTTTGCATTCTTCTACATGATAACCACCAGTTGTGCCAGCAGTATTTGTTGAAAATACGATCTTTTAACCACTAGATGGTTTAGATCCATTATCAAAGACCAAATGACCATAGGTGTGCGGGTTCACTTTTGGGACATCAATTCTATTCCATTGACCTTCCTGCAGTCCCCTTCAGCTCCTTGGGTACTTGCTCTAGCTCCTCCATTGGGGGGGTTGTGTTCCATCCAATAGATGACTTTGAGCATATACTTTTGTATTCTTCAGTCACTAGCATAGTCTCACAAGAGACAGCTATATCAGGGTGCTAGCAACGAAATCTTGCTGTCATATGCAATAGTGTGTATGTTTTATGGTGATTATGGTATGGATCTCTTGGTGGGAAAGTCTTTGGATAGTCCATCCTTTTGTCTCATCTCCAAACTGTAACTCCTTGCATGGGTATTTTGTTCCCCATTATAAGGAGGGATAAATTATCCACACTTTGGTCTTCCTTCTTGAGTTTCATGTGTTTTGCAAATTGTATCTTGGATAGACTAAGTTTCTGGACTAATACCACTTATCAGTGATTGCATATCATGTGAGTTCTTTTGTGATTGGGTTACCTCACTCAGGATGATACCCTCCAGATCCATCTATTTCCTGAGGAATTTCATAAATTCATTGTTTTTAATAGCTGAGTTGTACTCCATTGTGTAAATGTACCACATTTTCTATATCCATTCCTCTGTTGAGGAACATCTGTGTTCTTTCCAGGTTCTGGCTATCATAAAGAAGGCTGCTATGAACATAGTGGAACATGTGTCCTTATTACCATTTGGAAGATCTTCTGGGTATATGCCCAGGGGAGGTATTGCTGGATCCTCCCGTAGTACTATGTCCAATTTTCTGAGGAAGTGCCAGACTGATTTCCAGAGTGGTTGTACAAGCTTGCAATCCCACCACCAATGGAGGAGTGTTCCTCTTTCTCCACATCCTCACCAGCATCTGTCACATGAATTTTTTATCATAGCCATTCTCACTGGTGTGAGGTTGAATCTGAGGGTTGTTTTGATTTACATTTCCCTGAAGATTAAGGATATTGAACATTGTTTCAGGTACTTCTCAGCCATTCAGTATTCCTCAGATTTGCAGTTCTATGAAATCCCATTTGTCTATTTTTGACCGTACAACACAAGCCATTGGTTTTCTGTTCAGGAATTTTTCCCTTATGCCTGTATCTTCGAGGTTTTTCCCCACTTTCTCCTCTATCAATTTCAGTGTCTCTGGTTTTATGTGGAGGTCTTTGATCCACTTAGACTTGAGCTTTGTACAAAGAGATAAGAATGGATCAATTCCCATTCTTCTACATGATAACAGCCAGTTATGCCGCCCCATTTGTTGAAAATGCTGGCATTTTCCCCCACTGGATTGTTTTAGCTCCCTTGTCAAAGATCAAGTGACCATAGGTGTGTGGGTTCATTTCTGGGTCTTCAATTCTATTCCATTGATCTACCTGTCTGTTGTTGTACCAGTACCATGCAGTTTTTATCACAATTGCTCTGTAGTACAGCTTAAGGTCAGGCATGGTGTTTCTTCCAGAAGTTCTTTTATTGTTGAGAATGGTTTTTGCTATCCTAGGTTTTTTTTTTTATTCCAGATAAATTTGCAAATTTCCTTTTCTAACTCTGTGAAGGATTAATTTAGACTTTTTATGGGGATTGCATTGAATCTGTTGACAGCTTTTGGTAGGGTAGTCATTTTTACTATATTAATCCTGCCATTCCATATGCATGGGAGATCCTTCCATCTTCTAAGCTCTTCTTCAATTTCTTTCTTCAGAGACTAGAAGTTCTTCTCATAAAGATCTTTCACTTCCTTAGTGAGAGTCACACCAAGGTATTTTATATTATTTGTGACTCTTGTGAAGCATGTTGTATTCCTAATTTCTTTCTCAGCCTGTTTATCCTTTGTGTAGAGAAATACCACAGGTTTGTTTGAGTTAATCTTATATCCTGCTACTGCACTGAAGCTGTTTATCAGATTTAGGGGATCTCTGGTGGAATTTTTAGGGCCACTAATATATATTATCATATCATCTGCAAATAGTGATATTTTGACTTATTCCTTTCCAATTTATAACCCCTTGATCTCCTTTTGTTGTCAAATTGCTCTGGTTAGGACTTCAAGTACTACATTGAATAGGTAGGGAGAAAGTGGCAGCCTTGTCTAGTCTCTGATTTTAGTGGGATTGTTTCAAGTTTCCTGAACTTTCCAAGACTTTTATGATGAAGGGTTTTAGGATTTTGTCAAATCCTTACTCAGCATCTAACAAGATGATCATGTGGTTTTTGCCTTTGAGTTTGATTATATAGTGGATTATGTTAATTGATTTCCATATATTACACCATCCCTGCATCCCTGGGATGAAACCTACTTGAGCATGATAGATGATCATATTGATCTGTTCATGGATTCGTTTTGCAAGGATTTTATTGAGTATTTTTGCATCAATATTCATAGTGGACATTGGTCTGAAGTTTTCTTTCTATGTTGGGTCCTTATGTGGTTTAGGTTTCAGAGTAATGGTGGCTTCATAGAAAGAATTGGGTAGAGTACTTTCTGTTTCTATTTTGTGGAATAGTTTGAGGACAGTTGGGATTAGATCTCCTTTAAAGGTCTGGTAGAACTCTGCACTAATCCCATCTGGTCCTGCCCCCCCCCCCTTTTTGGTAACTGCTTCTATTTCTTTAGAGGATATGGGAATGTTTATATCATTAATCTGATTTTGATTTAACTTTGGTACCTGGTGTCTGTCTAGAAAAAAAATTTCCATTTCATCCAGGTTTTTCAGTTTTGTTGATTATAGCCATTTGTAGTAGGATCTCATGGTGATTTGAATTTTCTCATGTTCTGTAGGTATGTCTCCATTTTCATTTCTGATTTTGTTAATTAGGGTACTGTTTCTGTGCCCTCTATTAAGTCTGGCTAAGGGTTTGTCTATCTTGTTGATTTTCTCAAAAAAAAAAAAAAAAGCTGCAAGTTTGATTGATTCTTTGTATTGTTATTTTGTTTCCACATGGTTGATTTCAACCCTGAGTTTGATTATTTCCTGCCATCTACTCCTCTTGGGTGAATTTGCTTCCTTTAGTTCTAGAGCTTTAA
>NC_034613.1:7860525-7867518 GCF_900095145.1 Mus pahari | reverse complement strand
CTGATAGGATGGATGGGAAAATTTCAATATTTTTATATCTGTGGAGGCCTGCTTTGTAACCAATTATATGGTCAATTTTGGAGAAGGTACTATGAGATGCTGAGAAGAAGGTATATCCTTTTGTTTTAGGATAAAATGTTCTGTAGATATCTGTTAAATCCATTTCTTTCATAACTTCTGTTAGTTTAAATGTGTCTCTGTTTAGTTCCTGTTTCCAGAATCTGGATAATGATGAGAGTGAGTGTTGAAGTCTCCCACTATTATTTTGTGAGGCGAAATGTGTGCTTTGAGCTTTACTAAAGTTTCTTTAATGAATGTGGATGCCCTTGCATTTGGAGCATAGATATTCAGAATTGAGAGNTCATCTTGGAAGATTTTACCTTTTATGAGTATGAAGTGCACCTCCTTGTCTTTTTTGATATTTTTCGATTGGAAGTCAATTTTATTCTATATTAGAATGGCTACTTCAGCTTGTTCTTTCAGACCACTTGCTTAGAAAATTGTTCTCCAGCCTTTTACTCTGAGGTAGTGTCAATCTTTTTCCCTGAGGTGGGTTTCCTGGATGAAGCAAAATGTTGGGTCCTGTTTATGTAGCCAGTCTGTTAGTCTATGTCTTTTTGGGGGGCGATTTGAATCCATTGATATTAAGAGATATTAAGGAAAAGTAATCATTGCTTCCTGTTATGTATGTTGTTAGAGTTGGGATACTGTTCTTGCAGCTGTCTTCCTTTAGGTTTGTTGAAGGATTATTTTCTTCCTTTTTCTAGGGAGCAATTTCTGTCCTTGAGTTAGAGTTTTCCCTTTATTATCCTTTGAAGGGCTGGATATGTGGAAAGATGTTGTGTGAATTTGGTTTTGTCATGGAATACTTTGGTATCTCCATCTATGGTAATTGAGAGTTTTGCTGGGTATAGTAGCCTGGGCTGGCATTTGTGTTCTCTTGCAGAGTATATAACATTTGTCCAGGGTCTTCTAGGTTTCAGTCTCTGGAGAGAATTCTGGTGTAATTTTAATAGGTCTGCCTTTATATGTTACTCAATCTTTTTCCCTTACTGCTTTTAATGTCTGTCTTTATTTACTGCATTTGTTGTTCTGATTATTATGTGTCAGGAGGAATTTCTTTTCTGGTCCAGTCTATTTCGAATCCTGTAGGCTTCTTGTATGTTCATGGGCATCTCTTCATTAGGTTAGGGAAGTTTTCCTCTATAATTTTGTTGAAGATATTTCCTGGCCCTTTAAGTGGAAAATCTTCATTCTCATCTGCTCCTATTATTCGTAGGTTTGGTCTTCTCATTGTGTCCTGCATTTCCTGGATGTTTTGAGTTAGGATCTTTTGGGTTTTGCATTTTCTTTGATTGTTGTGTCTGTGCTTTCTATGGAATCTTCTGCAACTGGTATTCTCTATTGCATCTCTTGTATTCTGTTGCTGATGCTGGCATCTATGTTTCCTGATTTCTTTCCTAGGATTTCTATCTCCAGAGTTATTTCCCTTTGGGTTTTCTTTATTGTTTCTACTTCCATTTTTAGATCTTGGATGGTTTTGTTCAATTCCATTATCTGTTTGGTTGTGTTTTCCTGTAATTTTTAAAGGACTTTTGTGTTTCCTCTTTAAGGACTTCTACTTGTTTAGCAGTGTTTTCCTGTAATTCTTTAAGGGCTTCCACCTGTTTCACAGTATTCTCCTGTATTTCTTTAAGGAAGTTAATTATGCCCTTTTTAAAATCCTCTACCATCATCATGAGAAGTGATTTTAAATCCGAGTCTTGCTTTTCCAGTGTGTTGGGGTATCCAGGACTCGCTGTGGTGGGCATACTGGGTTCTGTTGATGGCCCGTGGTCTTGGTTTCTGTTAGTAATATTCTTATGCTTGTCTTTCGCCATCTCATAATCTCTGGTATTAGATATTCTAGCTATCTCTTCGTGGAGCTTGTTCCTCCCGTGATTCTGTTAACTTCTGTCAGCACTCCTGGGAGTCCAACTCTCACCAGAGTGCCATTGGTCAGAGCAAGCTCTCCTTTTGCAGGGAAGGTGTCCAGAAGTCTGGAGCTTTGATCCACTTCCTGAGTCCTTGGGTCAGAGCCCTCCCTGTAGGCCGACTCTCCTCTGGCAAGGAAGGTGTCTAGGGGTCTGGATCTCAGCTGTGCCTCCTGGCTGAGGATGAAGGCCTGAAGGGACACTGTCAAAGAAGCTTTGTTGCTTCTGCTGCCCTGTTCTCACAAGGGATTCTAAGGTCCTGTGTGTGCTAGGGGGCCTGAGACATGGAGAGTCCTCTGGAGACCTTGGACCCTCCACCAGGTTTGCACTGAAGATGGCTCAGGGCTGGCCGAGACCAGAACAAATCACAACCTCTGGTTGGGCATTTCTCCCTTTTTCTGTGGCCAGAAGACCATCTGGGAATCTTTGGAACTGATGTTGCTTTCCACTCACCAGTGATCCCAAGGTACTGGGTGTGCTAGGGGGGCTGCAGTGTGGAGAGTCCTCTGTGGACCTTGGGGTCCTCTGCCAGGTTCCCATAGTAGATGGCGCACAGCTGGCCCAAACCTGAAGGAATCCCAGCTTCTGGTCATGCAGGGTTACTTTGACCCAGTTACTGCTGGCACAAGACCCTCCGGGATTCTTTGGAACTGATGTTGCTTTCCACTCAACAGTGATCCAGAGGTATTAGGTGTTCTAGAGGCCCTGCATCATGGAGAGTCCTCTGGGGACCTTGGGACCCTCCACCGGTTTCCCACGGAAGATGTGAGTTGGATTTTGATGGGGATTGCATTGAATCGGTAGATTGCTTTTGGCAAGATAGCCATTTTTACTATATTGATCCTGNCAATCCATGAGCATGGAAGATCTTTCCATCTTCTGAGATCTTCTACAATTTCTTTCTTCAGAGACTTGAAGTTCTTATCATACGGAACTTTCACTTCCTGAGCTATAGTCACATCAAGGTATTTTATATTATTAGTGACTATTTTTAACGGTGTTGTTTCCCTAATTTCTTTCTCAACCTGTGTATACTTTGTGTAGAGGAAGACTACTGATTTGTCTGAGATAACTTTATATCCAGCTATTGCACTGACGCTGTTTATCAGGTTTAGGAATTGTCTGGTGGAATTTTTAGGTTCACTTATATATACTGTTTGTCTTCTTCCTTTCCAAATTATAACCTCTTGATCTCCTTTCATTGTCTAATTGCTCTGACTAGGACTTCAAGTACAATATTAAATAGGTAGGGAGAAAATGGGCAGCCTTGTCTAGTCCCTGATTTTAAAGAGATTGCTTCAAGNTTCTCTCCATTTAGTTTGATGTTGGCGACTAATTTGCTGTATGTTGTTTTTATTATGTTTAGGTATGGGCCTGATTTTTCCAAGATTTTTATTATGAATGGGTGTTAGATTTTGTCAAATGCTTTATCAGCATCTAACAAGATGATCATGTGGTTTTTCTCTTTGAGTTTGTGTATATAGTGGATTACCTTTATGGATTTCCATATTTAAAAACATCCCTGCATCCTTGGGATGACCCTACTTGATCATGATGGATGATCACTTTGATGTGTTCTTGGATTCAGTTTGTAAAGAATTTTATTGAGTGTTTTTGCATCGATAATCATAAGGGAAATTGGTTTGAAGTTCTCTTTCTTTGTTGGGTCTTTATGTGGTTTGGGTATCAGAGTAATTGTGGCTTCATAGAATGAATTGGGTAGAGTACCTTCTGTTTCTATTTTGTGGAATAGTTTGAGGAAATTTTGAATTAAGTCTTCTTTGAAAGTTAAAGAACTCTGCACTAAATCCATCTGATCCTGGGCTTTTTTTTTTTTTTTTTTTTTTTTGGTGGAGAAACTATTAATGACTTCTTCTATTTCTTTAGGGGAAATGGGACTGTTTAAATCATTAATCTGATCCTGATTTAACTTTGGTACCTGGTTCTCTGTCTAGAAAACTGTCCATTTCATCCAGGTTTCCCAGTTTGTTGAATGTAATCTTTTGTAGTAGGATCTGATAATGTTTTGGATTTCTTCTGGTTCTGTTGTTATGTCTCCCTTTTCATTTCTGATTATGTTAATTAGGATACTGCCCCTGTGCTCTCTAGTTAGTCTGGCTAAGGGTCTATCTATCTTGTTGATTTTCTCAAAAAACTAGCTGCAGGTTTGGTTGATTCTTTGTTTAGTTATTTTATTTCCACTTGATTGATTTCAGACCTGAGTTTGATTATTTCCTGCCATCTACTCCTCTTGGGTGAATTTGCTTCCTTTTNTTCTAGANCTTTTAGGTGTGCAGTCAAGCTGCTCTCTCTTTTTGACAGCACTCAGAGCTATGAGTCTATGTCTGCCATTTTTGTTACTTGACCTTTTTCCCTTACTGCTTTTAATATTCTTACTTTATTTAGTGCATTTGTTGTTCTGATTATTATGTGTCAGAAGGAATCTCTTTTCTGGTCCAGTCTATTTGGAGTTCTGTAGGCTTCTTGTATTTTCATGGGCATCTCTTTCTTTAGGTTAGGGGAGTTTTCTTCTATAATTTTGTTGAAGATATTTACTGGCCCTTTAAGTTGAAAATCTTCATTCTCATCTACTCCTATTATCTGTAGNTTTGGTCTTCTCATTGTNACCTGCATTTCNTGGGTGTTATGAGTTAGGACCTTTTTGGATTTTGCATTTTCTTTGATTGTTGTGCCCATGTTCTCTATGGAATCTTCTGCACCTGAGATTCTCTCTTGCATCCCTTGTATTCTGTTGCTGATGCGCACATCTATGGTTCCTGATTTCTTTCCTAGGGTTTCTATGTCCAGAGTTGTCTCCCTTTGGGTTTTCTTTATTATTTCTACTTCCATTTTTTAGATCTTGCATGGTTTTGTTCAATTCCATCACCTGTTTTGTTTTGTTTTCCTGTAATTCTTTAAGGGATTTTTATGTTTCCTCTTTAAGGTCTTCTACCTGTTTAGTAGTGTATTCCTTTAATTCTTTGAGGGATTTTTGTGTTTCCTCTTTAAGGACTTCTACCTATTTAGCAGTGTTCCCCTGAATTTCTTTAAGTTAGTTAAGTGCTCCTCTTAAAGTCTTCTACCACCATCATGTGATATGATTTTCAATCTGAATCTTGCTTTTGGGTATGTTAGAGTATCCAGGACTTGCTGTTTGGGGCATACTGGATTCTGATGGTGCCAAGTGGTTTTGGTTTCTGTCAGTAAGATTCTTACATTTGCCTTTAGCCACCTGGTAATCTCTTGTCTTAGGTATTCTAGCTGTCTCTGGGTGGAACTTGTTCCTCCTGTGATTCTGTTAGCCTCTCTCAGCACTCCTGGGAATCCAACTCTCTCCTGAGTCCCAGTGGTCAGTGCACTTTGCAGGAAATCTCTCATTTGCAGGGAAGTTGCATGGAGTTCTGGGTCTCAGCCCTGCCTCCTGTCTGAGGATGAAGGCCCAAAGGGATCCTATCCAAGAAGCTGTGTTGCTTCTGAGGCCTGTGGGCTCTCCTGCCCGGTCTGGTCTCTGAGAGACCCAGGATACAAGATGGTGCTCTCACCTGAGTCGCATGGTCAGAGATTTCTCTAGAGGCTGACTCTCCTCAGTGATCCTAGGATCCTGGGCATGCTAGGGTGCCTGCAGTGTGGAGAGTCCTCTGGAGACCATGGGACCAACTGCCGAGTATGAGCCCAAGGTGGCTGGGGGCTGGCACCAAAAGGAATGAACCCCAACAGCTGGTCAGGTGGGTTTCCTCTGTCCCTGTTCCTGCTTGCACAGGCCCCTTCTAGTTATTTTGGAACAGACGTTGTGTTCCACTCACCAGTGATCCTAAGATCCTGCGTGTGCTAAAGCACCTGCAGCATGGAGAGTCTTCTGGGGACTGTGAGACTATCCTCAGAGTTCATGACCAAGGTAGCCTGGGGCTAGAGCTGACTGGAACCTCTGGTGGCATTTTAAGAGTAGAGTTGTACCATCTATAAATAGGAAAAAAATTCAACTTCTTCTTTTTGTACTTGTACCTCTTTTATTTCTGTCTCCAAGGTTACAGTATATTTAAAATTTATGTGTTTATTAAGAGTAGAGAGTATAAACATTCTTGTCTCAACCCACAGATTAGAGGAAGTATATTCAGCTATTCTCTGTGTAGTACTATATAATATTGGCTAGAATCTTGTCATGCATAACAACTATTACCTTGAGGCACAATTCTTTCTATGCCTACTTTTCTCAGAGCTTTTGTCATGGAATGATGTTAAATTTTAACAAAGGAATTGTCTGTATATATTAGATGATTATGTTATTTATGGTCTTTAGTCTGTTATATTATGTTTATTATGTTAGCTAAATAACTTTACATATTTTCTGCAGTGCTTGCTCAACTGCCATGCTTTGGTTTATGCTTGTCTTAAAATATCCTCATTTATTTAGCATTTTTTATTTCATTAGCTATTTTCTTTATTTACATTTCAAATGCTATCCCAAAAGTTCCCTATACAATCCCCTCACCCTGTTCCCCTACCCACCCACTCCCACTTCTTGGCCCTGGCATTCCCCTATACTAGCACACATAAAGTTTGCAAGACCTATGGGCCTCTCTTCCCAATGATGGCCAACTAGGCCATCTTCTGGTACATATGCAGCTAGAGACATGAGCTCTGCTGGTACTGGTTAGTTCATATTGTTGTTCCACGTATAGGATTGCAAACCCCTTCAGCTCCTTGGGTACTTTCTCTAGCTCCTCCATTGGGGGACCTGTGTTCCATCCTATAGATGACTGTGAGCATTAACTTCCGTATTTGCCAGGCACTGACATAGCCTCATATGAGACAGCTATATCAGGGTCCCCTCAGAAAAATCTTGCTGGCATATGCAATAGTGTCTGGGTTTGGTGGCTGATTATGGNATGGATCCTCGGGTGTGGTAGTCTCTGGATAGTTCATCCTTTCGTATTAGCTCCAAACTTTGTCTCTATAACTACTTTCATGGGTATTTTATTCTCTATTCTAAGGAGGAATGAAGTATACACATGTTGGTCTT
>NC_034613.1:7849283-7860130 GCF_900095145.1 Mus pahari | reverse complement strand
TCTGGGTATATGCCCAGGAGAGGTTTTGCTGGATCTTCTGGTAGAACAATGTTCAGTTTTCTGAGGAACTGCCAGACTGACTTCCAGAGTGGTTGTACAAGCTNGCAATCCCACCAGCAATTGAGGGGTGTTCCTCTTTCTCCACATCCTTGCCAGTGTCTGCCTTCACCTGAATTTTTGATCTGAGCCATTCTGACTGGTGTGAGGTGGAATCTCAAGGTTGTTTTGGTTTGCATTTCCCTAACAATTAAGGATGTTGAACAGTTTTTCAGGTGCTTCTCAAGCATTTGGTATTCCTCAGTTGAAAATTCTTTGTTTAGCTCTGTACACCAATTTTAATGGGGTTATTTGATTTTCTGGAGTCCAGCTTCTTGAGCTCTTTTTATATTTTGGTTATTAGTCCCCTATCAGATTTAGGATTGGTAAACATGCTTTCCCAATCTGTTGGTGGCCATTTTGTCTTATTGACATTGTCTTTTGCCTTACAGAAGCTTTGCAATATTATGANGTCCCATTTGTCAATTCTTATCTTACAGCACAAGCCATTGCTGTTCTGTTTAGGAATTTTTCCCCTATGCCCGTATATTCGAGACTTTTCCCCATTTTCTCCTCCATAAATTTCAGTGTCTCTGGTTTTATGTGGAGGTCTTTGATCCACTTAGACTTGAGCTTTGTACAAGGAGATAAGAATGGATCAATTTGTATTCTTCTACATGATAACTGCCAGTTGTGCCAGCACCATTCGTTGAAAATGCTGTCTTTTTTCCACTGGATGATTTTAGCTCCTTTCTCAAAGATCAAGTGAACATAGGTATGTGGGTTCATTTCTGGGTCTTCAATTCTATTCCATTGATCTACCTGTCTGTTGTTGTATCAGTACCATGCAGATTTTATCACATTTGCTCTGTAGTATACCTAAAGTTCATGCATGGTGATTCCACCAGAGGTTCTTTAATTGTTGAGAATGTTTTGTTTTTTCTTTTTGCTATCCTACTTTTTTATTATTCCATATGAATTTGAAAATTGCCCTTTCTAACTCAGTAAACAATTGAGTTAGAATTTTGTTGGGGATTGCATTGAATCTGTAGATTGCTTTCAGCAGGATAGNCATTTTGACTATATTAATCCTGCCAATCCATGAGCACGGGAGATCTTTACATCTTCTGAGATCTTCTTCAGTTCTTTCTTCAGAGGCTTGAAGTTTTTATCATACAGACCTTTCACTTCCTTAGTGAGAGTCACACCAAGGTATTTTATATGATTTGTGACTATTGTGAAGGGTGTTGTTTCCCTAATTTCTTTCTTAGCCCATTTATCCTTTGTGTAGAGAAAGGCCANNGATNTATTTGAGTTAATTGTATATCCAGCTACTGCACTGAAGCTGCTTATCAAGTTTAGGAGTTCTCTGGTTGAATTTTTAGGGTCACTTATATATACTATCATTTCTAAATAGTGATATTTTGAATTCTTCCTTTCTATTTTCTATCCCCTTGACCACCATTTGTTTTCGAATTGCTCTGGCTATGACTTCAAGTACTATATTGAATAGGTAGGGAGAAAGTGGGCAGCCTTGCCTAGTCCCAGATTTTAGTGGGATTGCTTCGAGTTTCTCTCCATTTACTTTCGATGTTGGCTACTGGTTTGCTGTATATTACTTTTATTATGCTTAGGTATGGGCCATCAATTCCTGATCTTTCCAAGACTTTTATCATGAAGGGTGTTGGATTTTGGCAAATGCTTTCTCAGCATCTACCGAGATGATCATGTGGTTTTTATCTTTGTCTTTGTTTATATAGTGGATTACGTTGATGGATTTCCATATATTAAACCATCCCTGCATCACTGGGATGAAGCCTACTTGGTCATGATGGATGATCATTTTGATGTGTTCTTAGATTCAGTTTGCTAGGATTTTGAGTATTTTTCCTGGGATGAAGCCTACTTGGTCATGATGAATGGTCATTTTGATGTGTTCTTGGATTCAGTTTGCTAGGATGTTATTGCGTATTTTTGCATCAATATTCATAAGGGAAATTTGTTTGACGTTCTCTTTCTTTGTTGGATATTTGTGTGGTTTAGGTTTCAGAGTAATTGTGACTTCATAGAATGAATTGGGTAGAATACCTTCTGTTTCTATTTTGTGGAATAGTTTGAGGAGAGGTGCAATTAGGTCTTCTTTGAAGATCTGATAGAAATCTGCACTAAACCCTTCTGTTCCTGGGATTTTTTTGGTTGGGAGACTATTAATGACTGATCCTATTTCTTTAGGGGAAATGAGACTGTTTATATCATTAATCTGATCCTGATTTAACTTTGGTACCTGGTATCTGTCTAGGAAGTTGTCCATTTCATCCAGTTTTTCTAGTTTTGTTAATTATAGCCTTTTGTAGTAGGATCTGATGATGATTTGGATTCCTTCAGGTCCTGTTGGTATATCTCCTTTTTCATTTCTGATTTTGTTAATTAGGATACTGTCCCTGTGCCCTCTAGTTAGTCTGGCTAAAGGTGTATCTATCTTGTTGATTTTCTCAAAGAACCAGCTCCTCGTTTGGTTGATTCTTTGAAATGTTCTTTTTGTTTCTACTTGGTTGATTTTGCCCCTGAGTATGATTATTTCCTGGTGTCTACTCTTGGGTGAATTTGCTTCCTTTAGTTCTAGAGTTTTCAGGTGTGCTGTCATGCTGCTAGTGTATGCTCTCTCTAGTTTCTTTTTGGAGGCACTCAGGGCTATGAGTTTTCCTCTTAGGACTGCCTTCAATGTGACCCATGAGTTTGGGTATGTTGTGGCTTCATTTTCATTAAACTCTAAAAAGTCTTTAATTTCTTTCTTCCTTTCATCCTTGTCCAAGGAATCATTGCGTAGAGTGTTATTCAGTTTCCACATGAATGTTGGCTTTCTGTTATTTATAGTGTTATTGAAGATCAGCCTTAGTCCATGGTGATCTGATAGGATGTATGGGATAATTTCAATATTTTTGTATCTGTGGAGGCCTGTTTTGTGACCAGTTATATGGTCAATTTTGGAGGAGGTACCATGTGGTACTGAGAAGAAGGTATATCGTTTTGTTTTAGGATAAAATGTTCTGAAGATATCTATTAAATCCATTTGTTTCATAACTTCTGTTAGTGTCCATGTGTCTCTGTTTATTTTCTGTTTCCAGGATCTGTCCATTGATAGAGTGGGTGTTGAAGTCTCCCACTATTATTGTGTGAGGTCCAATGTGTGCTTGACCTTACTAAAGTTTCTTTATTGAATGTAGATATCCTTGTATTTGGAGCATAGATATTCAGAATTGAGAGTTCATCTTGGTAGATTTTACCTTTGATGAGTATGAAGTGCCTCTCCTTGTCTTTTTTGATTTCTTTGGGTTGGATGTCAATTTTATTCGCTATTAAAATGGCTACTCTACAGCTTGTTTCTTCAGACCATTTGCTTAGAAAATTGTTCTCCATCCTTTTACTCTGAGGTATTGTCCATCTTTCTCCCTGAGGTGGGTTTCCTGTAAGCATCAACATGCTGGGTCCTGTTTGTTTATCCAGTCTATTAGTCTATATCTTTTTATTGGGTAATTGAGTTCATTAATATAAAGAGAAATTAAATAAAAGTAATTGTTTCTTCCTATTATTTTTGTTGTTAAAGCTGGGATTCTGTTCTTGAGGCTGTCTTCTTTTAAGTTTGTTGATGGATTACTGTGGGAAGCCACATAATGCCATTACAAGATGGCGCTGGTACCGCTGGACACCGCCCGCAAGTCCTGGTAAACAACCAATGTGTGCATGTGCAAAAGGGTTTTCACACCAAGTCACAGCTCATCCCAGAGCATGCAAATGAGGGACTGAAAGCAACACCAATCATGTATGGCCACGCCACTCCTAAGCCTATTTAACCAGCCCCAGTTTCGGGGCTCTGGGTCTTTCGCCTTCACAATCAAACTCTCCCAATAAACGTGTGCAGAAGAATCCTGTTGTGGCATCTTCCTTGCTGGTGAGTCGGGCGTCTACAGATTACTTTCTTTTTCTAGGGTGTTGTTGCTGTATTTGTGTTGGTGTTTTCCCTTTATTATCCTTTGAAGGGCTGGATTCCTGGAAAGATATTTTGTGAATTTGGTTTTGTCATGGAATACTTTGGCATATCCATCTATGATAATTGAGAGTTTTNCTAGGTACAGTAGCCTGGGCTGGCATTTGTGTTTTCTTAGGGTCTGTGTAACACCTGTCCAGACTCTTCTGGGTTTCATAGTCTCTGGTGAGAAGTTTCGTGTAATTCTTATAGGTTTGCCTCTATACGTTACTTGACCTTTTTCTCTAACTTCTGTTAATATTTTATCTTTACTTACTGCATTTTTTGTTCTGATTATTATGTGTTGGGAGGAATTTCTTTTCTGGTCCAGTCTATTTGTAGTTCTGTAGGCTTCTCGTATTTTCATGTGTATCTCTTTCTTTAGGTTCAGTAAGTTTTCTTCTACAATTTTGTTGAAGATATTTGCTGGCCCTTTAAGTTGAAACCCTTCATTCTCATCTAAACCTATTATCCATAGGTTTTGTCTTCTCATTGTGTCCTGGATTTCCTGGATGATTTGAGTTTGGATCCTTTTGCATTTTGCATTTTCTTTGATTGTTGCGTCCATGTTCTCTATGGAATCTTTTGCACCTGAGATTTTCTCTTGCATCTCTTGTATTCTGTTGCTGATGTGCACACCTATGGCTCCTGATTTCTTTCCTAGGGTTTCTATCTCCTGAGTTGTCTCACTTTGGGTTTTCTTTTTTTGTTTCTACTTGCATTTTTAGGTCTTGGATGGTTTTGTTCAATTCTATCACCTGTTCGGTTGTGTTTTGTGTAATTCTTTAAGGACTTCTACCTCTTTANCAGTGTTCTCCTGTATTTCTTTAAGTGAGTTATTAATGCCCTTCTTAAAGTCCTCTACCAGCATCATGAGATATGATTTTAAATCCGAGTCTTGCTTTTCGGGTGTGTTGAGGTATCCAGGACTGGCTGAGGTGGGAGTGCTGGGTTCTGATGATGGTGAGTGGTCTTGGTTTCTGTTAGTAAGATTCTTAGGTTTGCCTTTCTCCATCTTTAATCTCTGGTGTTAGTTGTTATAGTTGTCTCTGGTTTGAGCTTGTTCCTCCTGTGATTTTGTTATCCTCTCTCAGCAGTCCTGGGAGTCCAGCTCTCTCCTAAGTCTCAGTGGTCAGAGAACTCTCAGCAGGCAAGCTCTTCTCTTGCAGGGAAGCTATACAGAAGTCTGGCATTCAGACCTGCCTCCTGGCTGAAGACGAAGGCCTGAAACTGGGCCTGTCCCAAAAAGATGTATTGCTTCTGCAGTCTGCACTCTTATCTGTACAGACTGATCTCCGAGGGACCTGGGACATAAGATGGCTCTCTTACCTGCTCTGGCACTCAGAGCCCTCCCCGGTGGATACCTCTCCTCTGGCGGGGAAGGTGCCTGGATGTCTAGAGCCCAAAATGGGGGCCTGTCCCAGAAGCTGTGTGACTTCTGCAGTCTGCTAGCTCACCCTCTGCAGTCTCCAAGCTGACCTGCACAGACTGGTCTCCAAGGGAACTTGGACACAAGATGGCTCCATCACCTGCTCTGGCAGTCAGAGCCCTCCCTGGTGAATACCTCTCCTCTGGTGGGGAAGGTGTCCGGATGTCTGGAGACCGAAACAGGGTTTGTTCCATTATTTACCAATTTTAAAAGACAACTTTTCCAGATGGAAATAGAAGGAAGAGGAAAGACAGTATAAATGCCACGTCAAACCATATCAATTATAGGTATGAGATGTAATGCATCAAATAGTATATAATAGGTGCAGGAAAGAATGAGCACTCATAAAAGGATATTCAGGTAAGATGCAAGTTACAATAAAACATGTAATTTAAGTGCATAAAAATAAATAAAAATTAGAATAAAATAAGAATAAAAGATATTGGATGAGTACTACACTTATTTGGGGGTATATGAATTCGTATTTGTAATACAGGTAGAGTTTATTTAAGAAAGTGGTAGTAGGAAGTTCTCCTCTGAGATTTATGACCTCACTAGCTACAGGTGATCAGCTAGGTTTTCTATACCAGGCATGAATTCTAACCTATTGAGCAAGCCTCATGTTCAATTAGACAGCTGTTGGTTACTGCCAAAATATAAATGTAACAGTTGTATCTTTAGGTGCTGGAGCATCTCTGAAATCCTCATGGTTGGCAAGGAAATGATCCTGGTGAGGGAAAAGTGAAACTTGGTTCGTCCCAATTTAGGTAGCTGGTGCTGAGCCAAATGTTTAGAGTCTGACACCTGTTGGTTTGGTTTATTTTAGCCATGTTTAAGCACAGCACAATTTGGTAAAAGCGTTTCCTGATAACAATTAACTCACTCTCTGTGAGTATAGCAGGGCGTAAGACACGTTAACATTGAAATTCTTTACAAAGCACAGCTGGCTTCTTTCACAAAGATGGTTAATGTTGACTCAGAGATAGTACCCAAGATTTAGAGTCCAGGGAGAAAAACTGCAATTTTTACATCATGCCCATGGTTGTCAGGATTGACATGGCCCTAAGATAACACAGACAGCACTTAGGCTGTTGTAAATACAAGTGACATCACTAATAAGAATTATTTGTATAGCCTAGAAGCAATGTTCAAGTTTTAAGGGGGAAGTGCCTGGGTTAAGTAAAACAAATTCTGTAAGATATCAACAGATCAAAAGGACTCTCCTATCTGTGACTAGGTTTTTATTAGGTAGTCTATGATTTTTGAGGGGAGCACTATCTTACCAAAGAACAGAGATCATGAAAAAAAAAAGCCATCACTGTTAAAAATGCAGAGAAAACCTACTGTAGGGGCCCCATTGATAGTTGATATACCTACAACATAATCCTTAAACCTAAGGCTAAAGCCACATCATAGAAGACTGAGCAAATAGATTATAAAATCCATAGTAACTGGAAGTCTGCTGTTAGACTGTGTCTTTAGGTTATACCTATCAAATCTCAGCAATATCATTTTTTAAATAAGACCTGAACAATGACAACACTAGTTGACAGGATAACATGTGTTGGGGAAATCACATGGGCCCCACCTACTAGATGAAGAGCTAAAGGCAATTAAAAACTGCTGAAGAGAGAAAATTAGTCTTCCCCAGAAATAAACACTCTAACTGCTTATCTGGCTCTATGTTCTTGGCCATATTATTGGTATAATTTGTATACATGTTTATATGTATATGTATATATGCAAGATCAAAACCTCAGAAGACAACACATGTTGGAGAGGATGTGGAGGAAGAGGAACACTCCTCAGTTGCTGGTGGGATTGCAAACTGGTACAATCACTCTGGAAATCAATCTGGCGGGTCCCCATCAAATTAAAAATAGATCTACCTGAAGACCCAGCTATACCACACTCTTGGGAACATATCCAAAAGATACCCCACCATACCACTAGGGCACATGTTCCACTATATTCATTGTGGCATTATTTGTGATGGCCAGAAACTGGAAACAACCCAGATGTCCCAAAACAGAAGAATGGATACAGAAATTGTGGTTCATTTTCACAAGGGAATACTACTCAGCTATTAAGAATGAGGACATCCTGAGATTTTTCAGAAAAATTGGTTGAAATAGAAAATATCAGCCAGGCGGTGGTGGCGCATGCCTTTAATCCCAGCACTTGGGAGGCAGAGGCAGGTGGATTTCTGAGTTCGAGGCCAGTGTGGTCTACAAAATGAGTTCCAGGACAGCCAGGGCTATACAGAGAAACCCTGTCTTGAAAAAACAAAAAACAAACAAAACAAAAAACAATAAAAGAAAAGAAAAAAGAAATGCCATCCTGAGTGAGGTAACTCAGACCCAAAAGGAACCTCTAGATTGATTTCCAGAGTGATTGTACCAGTTTGCAATCCCAGCAGCAATTGAGAAGTGTTCAAGTTTTAAGGAGAAAGTGTCTGGGATAAGTAAATGAGGGGGCAGGAAATGGAATATTTTGTGTAAAAATAAATTAATTTAAAAAAGAATAAGAGAACATAAATTTAAAAGGAAATGGAGGTCAAAATATAATAATAAATAAATAAATATAAGTAAATAAAAGAAACAGAAGATATTAAAACCTCAGTCAGTATTCTCAAATGGAATGGATGTGTATTTTTTTTACCCCCCTAAAATATCTTTTGTGACAGTCCCTGCATGACTGCTAGTATCACCAATACAAATACAATATTTCTTTGCAGTCATGACAGGTATCTGTATGAGATTCCCTTTTTCCCCCCTCTGGATTCCAGTCTAACAAACCCTTTTAGAAATTTACCCCTGTTATTTGGGATTGTAGTCTCCGTATAAGGACTTCTATGACCAAGACTCAGAATGAGTGTGAAGGGCCTTCAGCTGTGGGGCATTGCACTCTGCACAGATAGGCTGGTCTCCAGTTGAGCTGAGGTCTGAACCCGGGAATGGTGATAATTAACCTAAATGACAAGGTAGGCATTCACTCAAGCTCCTGGAACTCTGGCTCCTGCCTAAGTTACCGCCCCTCACAGCCCCCACAAGAGAAGCGTGGCTAGAAGTCATATAGGCAATGTCCTGAGCTTCTGACCTTCAGGCTAAACTCCTCTCCAGTTACCTAACAACAGTAAGATAAGACAGCATACTTTAAAAGTGGCTGCTTGGCCTCACCTCGCTCTCTTACTTCTCACTCTGTCTCACTACTCTCTCTTACTCCTCTCTCTCACTTCTCTCATTCCTTTGTTCTCTTACCTCTCACTTCTCTCACTCCTCTCTCTTTGTCTTCTCTCCTCTCTCCTCTCCTCCCCTTTCTCCCTCTTACTCTTTCTCTAGCCCCCCCCTCTCCCTTCTCTCTTTCTCCCTGCCTTTCTACAATAAAGCTCTAAAATCATAGAATGTCTCTGCTCAATAAGACCCACTTCGCTTAGAAGATGGGATAGGCTTTCTCCTAAGGAGCCGTCTCTAATTTTCCTATGGAAGGTTTTCCTGTGCTCCAGTCAAGATCTGCTGTGCTCACTCTCACCGGTGTGAGAACCTCTCTTCCCTCTTCCCCCTCTCCTATAAGCCCAGGGCTTTAGGAAAGTAGCCCCAGGATCCCAGGTTGGGTTGCCCCTTGTTCACTCCCCTTCCCCTGTCGAGTGGGTCAGAGGCTTGGATGCCCACCCAGGGCTGAGTGGAAAGAGTCCGACAGCACTCCCACATCCACCTGGCGGAGCATGGGTCTATCCTCCCTCTCTTCCCCAGGGTCCCCTTTTTAGTTCCCACATTCAGCCACTTGTATTTACCATCTTACCTCAGTAACTGGGTGTTGTCTTGCAGGTAGCTGGATTGTCTTGTGTTCATCAGAGAATCTGTAAATTCTACTTCATGAGTTCCTGTCCTGTCACTGGCACAGAATATAGTGGAAGTGGTTCCTTATAAAATTCTGCTCATACAGAATCCATGACTACATAATGGGAGGCGAAATCCCTGTTAACTAACATAAAACTCAGTCTGGTATATTCTTCATTGATTGACAGTTTGTCCTGTTAATTTCTATATGGAGAAGATCTCACCTAGGTTTTTTATCTCTATCAACTCTAGATTTTTGTCTCATAGGAATAGACTCTATTCTTTTTCCCCTAGGCCCTTCTCTAATTACATTGTACAAAGGGCAGCTTCTAGTCTTCTGTCTTACCCAGAAGTCTAATTGTCTTACTTTTCTATTGATGTGATAAAACACCATGACCAAGGCAACATATAAGGAAGCTGTTGAATTTGTGATTTAAAACATGAGAAGGTTAGAGTCCATGGCCATCACTGTGAAAAATATAGCAATAGGCAGGGAAACACTCCACTTGAGCAGTAGCTAAGAACTTGTATCTTGATTGACAAGCACAAGGCAGAAAGAGCTAACTGAGATGGTATACATCTTCTAAAACCTCAAAGCCTACCCTTAGTGACACACCTCCTCCAACAAGGCCACATACTTCCTGATCCTTCCCAACTACTTCTACCATCTGGGGACCATATATTCAAATATATGATCCTATGAGAGACATTCTCTTTAAAACCTCCACAAAAAAGACTGATTCCTATTGGCTTGAACTAAAATAGAAGAATGAAATTTTCTGTTGAGGAACTGTCTTAGGGTTTCCACTGTTGTGAAGAGACAACATGACAAAGGCAATTCTTATAAAGGACAACATTCAATTTGGGTTGGCTTACAGGTTCTAAGGTTCATTTTGTTATCATGGCAGGGAGCATGGCAGCATCCAGGCAGATATGGCACTGGAGAAAGAGCTGAGAGTTCTACATCTTATTCTGAAGGCAAACAGGAGAAGACTGGCTTCCAGGCTTCTAGGAGGAAGGTCTCTCAAAGCCTACCCCCACAGACACTTCTTTCAACAAGACCATACCTCCTAATAGCGCCACTCCCTGGGCTAAGTATATTCAAACCACCACAGGACTGTTACTTTGCCTAATGTCATGGCTGTACTGTCAATAATCTGATAATTCTAATGATGGTGATGACAACTATATTACTGGTGATAATGATGCCCATTTGTATTTTAGTAGTAGTGTTTTCATAAAATGAATTGAGAAGGAACTCGACAGAAAGGAAAGGTAACAGGCTTTGAGTTCTGTTAGATTTTGATTCCCAAGTTTGTTATCTGTAAAATGGGAAAAATGATGCTCACTGTCCTTGTTTATTGTCTTCAGTCACTTTACTGGGTAGCTTTGTGTCAACTTGACACAGCTGGAGTTATCACAGAGAAAGGAGCCTCAGTTGGGGAAGTGCCTCCATGAGATC
This sequence comes from Mus pahari, assembly GCF_900095145.1. Lineage (NCBI taxonomy): Eukaryota > Metazoa > Chordata > Mammalia > Rodentia > Muridae > Mus > Mus pahari. The sequence goes on along the minus strand of NC_034613.1, from coordinate 7,849,340 downwards.
CAGCTGTAAGGCATTTTCTCAATTAGTGATCAAGGGCGGAGGGCCCCTTGTGGGTGG
>NC_034613.1:7846083-7849163 GCF_900095145.1 Mus pahari | reverse complement strand
GTTCCAGTCCTGACATCCTTTGGTGATTAACAGCAGTATGGAAATGTAAGCCAAATAAACCCTTTCCTCCCCAACTTGTTTCTTGGTCATGATGTTTGTGCAGGAATAGAAACCCTGACTAAGACAGTCACTGAATCTTAGAGTGGCTTCTTGTATTGGAACAACTTTTATAAAAAGGTCTTTGAGCTTCTAGCATTTCAGTCCTAAGGGTGAAGACATCCTTTCCATGATATGGATTTAGCAGGTAATGTTAGATTGATATCACTCCATATTCTACACTCTTGGTTTCTCTTGATGTGAGTTCTTATAGTTTATAACTCATGATTTTTTTCCTTACCTCATATGGATACAGTAAAAACTGGGATTAATATAAACTTTTCAGCAAAGTGGCTGTGGGCTTAGCTGTGATGTAAAGAGTGCAATCTTATAAATAGATTACCTTTGCCACTCTACATTTACTCTATAACCTTCTCTCACTGTTCTTTACTTGAGGATTGAGGAAACTAATGTGTATACATGTCTCAATGAATGATCTTACATTTTTCCATGTTTCTTAGCTTTAATATCTTAAGACTGGAGAGGAGCAGGGGACTAATTTTTGTAGTTTCCTCATCCTAAGATTGCTTTAGGGACCAGCTAAGATTGAAGTTCCTGACAAGATAAGGTGATCTCCTCACCAACACTCTTACTGGCTCTGTTTCCTCCCTTCAGACCTGCAGGTAGAGATAGCATTTTTACAAATTCCTAGGTTTGTTCTATCTAAAATGATTTCTCTACTCCTTCTTACATTCTTGTAAATAACCCCTCTATGAAGTCTTTCTCTAGTTATCTTAATTTCAACATGCCATCTGTCTCCTGTATAGCCCCTGACAGATGCATATGCTGAGTGTGTGGGTTTGAGTATCAAGTTTATATTGAGAAGGAGTTCTCCTTCACTTATGATTTACACCTGAGAGATGGCTCAACATTCCCTGAGCTAATATAATCAGACCTTTGGATACATGAGACTGAGAACGAGGCCCTAGATCTCAGGAAGTTTACAAAGAAATGAATTATTCTAAGAGTCAAACACCTGTCCTTTTCTACTGTCAAGTAGAGAACAAAAATCTGTATTTTTCTTCATTCTACAGTATCTAGATTTCAGGAGTATTTTCAGACATAGATTACATGCAGATTGTTTTGTACATACCTGATACCTTCAACACGTTAATCATTACTGTTGTTTTCTTTAATGCACCTTTAACTATATAATATGTTCTTTACTATTCCGATGATGTGCCTTTTTTTTTTTCAATTCTTCCTTATGGGTGCCTTTGTTATTTTGGCACAATGAGATTATGGGGATTGGGATAAAGAAAAGGATGTAGGTGCACCAATTATTTATGTACAGTGCACATAACTTCTAAAGCCTTAATTACAAAAGAGCCACCAAATGGAAAGGATTTTGTCTTAGTACTTGTCACATACATATATTTAATGAATCAAATATGGAACTATCTTGAAACAGAAATGGCACTGGAAGTAAAACAAATAGCCTTGACAGCTTATTGAAATTAAATATTCATGGTTTGTTTGACTTATTTGTGCTCAGAAGTACTGAAATAAAGCAACAAGGGCAGGAGTTGACAGATAAGACCCCTTGGGATATAGTGTGTAGTATCAAGACTTAAATCCTTCATTGCTACCTACTAACAAGAGAGAGAGAGAGAGAGAGAGAGAGAGAGAGAGAGAGAGAGAGAAAGAGAGAGAGAGAGACTAAAATTCTTTTCATTTTAGAGAAAGCCTACACCCAGGAGTCTAAGCAGATGTGTACATACAGCAGCTGGAGTAAAATGCCTGTGATTACTTCACACTCATCCTCCCACAGGGGTTCAGTTCAACCTGAACACTATAAGGTCCTGTCCTTTGTCATTTTCAGGCAGTAAATAGTTTTCTACTCAACTACACATATGCACATACTTATACCAGGTAGTGATTCAAAACCAATATTCTTCCATTTTTATGCCTCTAGTATCATTTCTCTGTGAAGATTGCTTGTTTAATATAGGACAACTTCTTCTCAAACTTTGGTTTCATCTGTTTATCATTTGATACAAAATGTCACCTCATTGAATCTACAAAGCAGCTCAGGAACATGTAGATGAGAAGCTACCATAAGTTAACAGAGTGAGGAAAGACTGTCACAAAAAGAATGGCGCTCATTTGCATGTGTTTGCATGCTGAGCTTTGATCTGGACTGTTTCTATGAATGGACAGTGACCCAGACATAAAAACAGACAGTAAATCATAATGTGAAGACCAAAGTATAAGATGCTGTGAGTGCCCAGGGAAGTAAATAAAATCATATCTTGTCAAGGTTATAAGAACCTTGACAGTCAAGGAGATATAGGATGGAAAATTTGCTTCATAAATCACAAGACAAAAGAGAAACATTTAAATTTTAAATAACATAGGTATCAAGTCAAAACATGTATTAAATGATGGGCCAGTTTAAGGCATGCAATTAAAGATTGGACATGCTGAGGGCCATGACATTTCAGCAATCATTTTAATAAAGGAAAAATACAGTAAATTATGTTTTTGTTGGAGATAAGCTAAAACAACATTAGTTAGCTGGGAATGATATAAATTGGGATTAGAAAAAATAGTGAAACAAGAAGACTATCATCATCAATAACAGACTTATTGAGCATTTATCATTCAGTTAGCAAAAGACATGATTTTGTGTCTTTAGCTATTAAGAAAATGAGATTCAGGTCATGTAGTAAATGTAAAATGAACCTTTACATTTTCATGCTCATACCAAATGTCTTGGATTATTTAATTAGACGGGAGAGCTAGTATTGTACACTGGAGTTGAATTTCACAATTAATTAAACTGCAGTTACAAAAACATGGTGCTTTTCATTTTTGGACTTCCCGTAGCCCTTTTTTTTCTGAATTGTATTAGGAACACAAATTTTCTGCCAAGTAAAGACTAGGGCTCCTTTTCAAATTTAAAATATGGGCTCTCTCTCCTCTCTCTCTCTCTTTCCTCTCTCTCTCTCTTTCCTCTCTCTCTCTCTCTCTCTCTCTCTCTC
>NC_034613.1:7837919-7846068 GCF_900095145.1 Mus pahari | reverse complement strand
CCCTCCCTCCCTCTCTCCCTCTCTCCCTGTTACATGTTCTTTCATTCCTTGATTTTTATTTCTAACAGGCTCAGCTAGAGCCCCATGGCCTTCAACTCCCTAAGTGCTGAATCAGGGCAGAGAAAGGAGCACATAAGCCTAGGGTCCCTCTAAAATAGAAAGCACTGCAGATTAGTAAGGCTTTTGTCAATTTTGTCACGTGTAATTTGACTTAACCTACTTCAAAAGGTAAGAACTGGGAACCAGAGGACCTCTGTACTCTTAAATGAACAATAATCATAGTGCAGAATGAAGAGGGAAAAGGAGTAAAAGAGAAAAGAAACTCAAGGCAACTCTCAGCTGGAGTTTCTTCTCAGATAAAGTTTCGCCAATGTAACCCATAACGTTTCTGACTACAAAATGGTTGGGACTTGCTAGCAGGAAGGTCTGTGCAGAAATAAACTATAGTTAATGATTCTTTGAAAGACAATTAACTAATTTTTTTAAGTTATTTATTTCTTCTCACATTGTTGCAATCTGATTTTAGGGTGGTTTATATTAATGCATTTAATAGTATATGATAGCTGATAATTCATAAGTGAAAGAGAAAAATAGGAAAGGGGGAAGTAATTTAGATAAAGCTGGAAGTCACTATAGTGACTGAGATACGTGTTCTAAGTCTTCGGAGTTTGGCTGGAGATGTGAAATGTGAAAGACAAAACAAACAGCTTTCATGCAATAAGCTTAGACATGCTATTTCTGAAAGCCAGAGTGAAATGTTTTCCTGGGGTTCACATAAACTGAAATGTGATGGACAATTTCTTCCCTTTCACCCTTCTGAAAATACACAAATTAACTTCAGTATGCAGCTTTTTAGACTATCCTTAGTGCCACCAATATAACCATCATGAAGGAAGGGCAATTAGACAGAAATGTCCACACTTGTATCTCATGTGTTCTAAGAAAGAAGGTTCACACGTACCACTAATGGATGGGGCACTATTGCTCCATCACTGTTATGTATGTGCTTTCCCAGCCTAGCTTGGTAGAAAGGCTGGAAAATGACTCTCAGATTGGTGAAACTGGAAATAAGACTGACTTCTTGAGACTGTTGAAGTGCTGCTCTGACACCCAAACTAGCTCCCCTTCCTCTATATAGTAATTTACCTCAAATCTGGAGCAACCTGAAAGTCAGCCTCGAAGTCAAGGTTCCACCAGCCTAAAATTGTATAAAATATATGTAGCCAAGCCAGTTCAGTGGACAAATACAAAGTGTAAGTACTAAAGGTAATCTTCACTTAGAAAAAGAAAATAAAGCCTACTAAAGGCTTTTGTAAACTTGTCAGATATCACAAAAATTCGCTGAATTTATATGTATTGTTTCTTATAGTTTTAGTCCACAGCCTCATGCATTTTACCATGAGAATATAAAGGTAATTGGTTCTTTTAGAAGGATTGGAAAAAATATTCAATATTTTTCAGGCAGTTTAGTAAGTTTCTTTGTACTTTACAATCTGTTAGAGACAAGGATGTGCTCATTTTTAGGTTGTCAAATTTAAGTACACCTTCACTAAGTTGCTATTCTAGATAGGATGTTATTTTAGATTTTCTTTCCAGAGCAATTTCTGGGTTCTAACATTTGCCTTTTTTTCTTTACTTACCTATATACTCTTAGTCATAGTTCCATGAGACAATGGGCCCTGAGCCTTCATGTTCCAATGTGAGGAGAATCAACAGAGTAGAAGGTGGGGTTATACTGCTAGGGTAGCTGTACACTAGAAGAAAACCTAAGAAGAAAAGGCCTACAAGGATATAAGGACATTATCTCTTTATACATGACTTAACTTGAACCCAGGTTGAGTTATAGCTACTCAGGTACCAAGACTTAATATTTACAGTCAAAAAGTCTCTTGCAGATATAAGTAAGGTTCTTAAATTAAGGAAGATTATCCTAGATTAACTTATTAAATCCTAAATATTATTGCAAGTATATTCTGAAAGGACAGGCATAGAGAGATTATGTATGCAGAAGAAGGGATGTAAAAAAGAAGCAAAAAAAAGGACAATGTGTCCATAAGCCAAGGAATATCAAGGGATGTCAGTAGCACCAAAGGCTAGATGAGACAAGGAATAGTTTTTCCACTAGAACTTGAAGAAGGTGCCAATGCTGATATCAAGCTTCTAGAATTATGCTGATATTTCTATTGGACAGCATGTACTGCCATGTCATAGCCATATGGACAAAAAATGATATTTAATGGCTAAGGAGAAAACTTGAAACTTGATAATTAAGCATTTTTATCCCTTAATAGTGTTCCCTACCTCTCTTCGGCCTGTCTCTACAGACCACTATCTTTCATTTTTCCAGTTTGAAAATAAGTCTATTGGCATTAGTCTTCTTGTGTCCTGTTAATTATTTTCATATGCAAAAGTTTTTAAAGGTTTTAGTCCATTATCACCCGAATCAAAAGCATAGCTGTAAAACCAACACTCAGAAGGCAAAAGTGGGATGATCATGAACTTGAAGTCAATCTGAGCTAAATGTAGACATGTTCTCACTATCATCTCTCTGTCTCTCTCACACATACACACATGCATGCACACACACACACATACACACACACACACACACACACACTCATGCATAGAGGTGGAGCTCAGAAATATAGTATAATTGCATTTCTATACACACAGTTAGGAGTTACTATGTAAGGATGACAAGGAAATGTGGACAAAGTTTTTTTTTCTAAGACTCAAGAGAGTTTATATTATATGAGAATTTTCTGTAAAGTATTTCATGATTTTTCATGTGATAACCTGACATCTGAAGGCTGAGAGATAGTCATTAGGGATAAGAGTTAACCTCATCATGGCAGGGAAGCATGGCAGCAAGCAGGCATGACACCTGGGAGCAGCAAGATGAGAATGCACATCCTTTCCCATAAGCATGAAGTACAGAAAGTACATCTCAAAGCCCACCCCAAGTGACATATTTCCTCCAACAAAGGCACACCTCCGAAATCTCCTCAAACAGCACTATCAACTTGGACCCAAGTGTTCAAATGCATAAGCTTACAAGGGACTCTCTCATTCAAACCTCCGCACACTCAGTCTGGATCACACAAGGTTTACAGTGAGGAACAGAATCCAGAGTCAAGTACATAGGCTGTGAGCTGTAAGCAAGCCATTATCATTTGAAGTCACTAAGCCTCAATAGTTGCTTCTTAGCACAGTAGAGTCTGCTTTATAATGATCAAAATTAAGCCTTTTACAGTTTAAGACATTTGAACAGACCCCTGTAGCCAATGCTAAAGGCTGAATGTAGACTATGAATCTATATTCAAACCCTTGATTTCATATATTTCAGCTTGCTGCAGCTATTTGACCTTTGAAGATCTATTGGAAATAGCCCATGATAGAATTTCTTGTGGACAATTATCATCTAAAATAACCCCTTTTTGGTCTTAGGCAAAAGTTTCCCCAAACATCCATTTCAACATTGGACATCTCTGCTCAAAATCTGGAATTTTAGGCAAAAAAACAAGTGGAGAAGATTTCTCAGTACTTTAAAAATTATAGTGAGTAGCTCTCTCTCCTCTCTCTCTCTCTCTCTCTCTCTCTCTCTCTCTCTCTCTCTCTCTCTCTCTCTCTCTGTGTGTGTGTGTGTGTGTGTGTGTGTGTGTGTGCAAGAGAGAGAGAGAGGAGAGAGAGAGAGGAGTAAACTGTTTGTGTTGTTTTGACATTTTCACTTTTAGTCTTCCTGGTCTCTTGCTTATTTTGATATTTATTTCTTTGGGCCCTTTTTTGTTTTTTGTTTGTTTTGTTTTTGTATGTATTTATTTATTTATTTTGACAAGAGAGGAGGATCATAGAATTGGGTGGATTGGGAGGTGGGGAGGACCTTGGAGGTATTTGGGAAGGGGAAACATGTTCAAGATGCCTTGTATGAAAATAAACTTACAATTAAAAAAGTATACCTTTACACATGTAAAGTACACAAACCAGTAATAATCCCAAAAGAAAGAGTTCTGAACTCAGATAGCCAATCTGAGATTACATTTTTAAATTTCGAGTAGAGATGAGAATGCTTCCTAAACCCTTCACAGCAAGAGCAAAAGATCAAAACCCAGCCTAATGTCTTAATGAACTATGCTAACATTCATGTAATTCATCATACAAATGATTCCGCATGGAATTCTAATTTCATATGAGAGACTAGAGTGTTCCTCTGTAAAAATTTAATCTTAATCTCTTTTAATTCTAGGTCATTTTATGAGTGTCTAAAGGAAAAAAAAATAATTATTGTCCTGGGTCTCCTCTTCAAGAGACATAAGAAACTTAAACCTCTGAGAAGCCATATGAAAAAAAAAAAAAAACTATTATTTTTCTCATTACAAGCCCTAGGCTTCAGAAAAGTTAAGTCATTTGCCTAAGGTCACAGAGTTGCTAACTGGCAAAGTCGAGGGGGGTCAAGATTTCAAGCAGATGTCACTGCATGTGAAGATAAAACAGTTTGAATCTTCTGTCTCTATTTTTTTGCTGCAATTAAGTTATAGGAGCAACAATAGTTACCATAGCAAAATGTAGTAGTTACTTTTCTGTTGCTGAGATAATATGACAGCAAAAAAGCAATTTTTGGAAGAAAGATTTTATTTTGGATTTCTTTGAATTGTGGTTCCTGTTACATCATGGTGCTAGTAGCTGCAGGGAGTGGCAGCAAGTCGCATGCATTGCAGAGGGACCAGGAAGGTGGGAGATCATGTTTCCAACTCAGAAAACAAAGTAGAGAAACAACTGGACACTGAGTGAGGCTAAGAACATTCAGAGCCCACCCCTAGTGATTTATTTCCTCTAGCTAGGTTGTAACACCTCCCCCAAACAGTGCTACTGAGCACCAAATGGAAAAACCCATGAGCCTGTAGAGGGCTATTTTGCATTCAAACCATTGCACACAAAGACCAAAAAGATGCAAATCTTCAAAGATGATCCTTTCTTTGAGACAAGTAACACTTGTATTTTCAAACACAGAAACATTTAATCTGTTATAAATGTTCTCATTTAGTTGCCAGCTAAATAAGCCTGATTTATATAACTTACTTGGAAAAAAATTATAAAACTGACCTCTAGAAATACAGCCAACATTATCATTTCTAAGACATTGAACCAAAGGGGCAGTGATATACTCCTCACAGCTGCATCCAGAAAAATGGGGCCTGTGTCCTTACTCTTCGACAAATTTGTAGTTCGTGACTGCATTCACAAAGATTTTGCTTAATGAAAACTAAGGGCAATTGAATTAGCAGAGTTTAAAAATATTACTATATAAATTTCTACATTGAGACCAGAGCTTAAAATGTATAGAAATACAGTTCTAATCATGCCACACCCTTTATCCAGTCTCAAATCTGCATAGAATTTGCTTTTCTTCTAAGATTAAGTTATTTAAATTTTTCTTCAGATAGAGCACTAGCATGTGTAAAATGGAGGAACTAATACTTATCTTACAAGATTCTTTGCCCCTTCCTAATTTTTGACAATTTTATACGTGTATGCAATGTATTATGATCCTGTTCATCACAAATTACCCTTTTATCCACTTTCTATTCCTGCTAATACCCCTTTTCTCAAGTAGTTTCTCTGCTCCTTATATGTTTTATATGTGGGTTTTGTGCAGATAGCCACACGCTCTCTGTTCATAATTTTAACAGCCATGTCCTATCCAGAAGGCAGAATTCCATAACAATTTCCCTACCTTGCAAGCTTTCAGTCCCCTCTTCCATGCTCTTCCCAGGGACTTGGGGTGTGAATGATATATATTTCCCACTTAGGGCTTGTCTTAATCAGGGTTTCTATTCCTGCACAAACATCATAACCAAGAAGCAGTTGGGGAGGAAAAGGTTTATTCAGCTTACACTGCCATACTGCTGTTCATCACCAAGGAAGTCAGGACTAGAATTCAAGCAGGTCAGGAAGCAGGAGCTGATGCAGAGACCATGGAGGGATGTTACTTACTGGCTTTCTTCTGCTGGCTTGCTCAGTCTGCTCTCTTATAGAATAGCATATATCTATCTAGTGGGCTATCAAGAGCAAAAGCAATAACTTCTATTGTTTTGAGAGTTTCTGGGGCTCCCATTGACCAGTAACTCTTGGGTAGAATAGCAGACATGGCACTTAGATTTTTATTTAAAAACCAATGAGTTCTAGAAGGAGTATCATTTAACTATACAAGATACTTCTTTTTTTGTTTGTTTGTTTGTTTGTTTGTTTGTTTGTTTTGTTTTTGGCTTTCGGGACAGGGTTTCCCTGTATAGCATTGGCTGTCCTGGAACTCACTTTGTAGACAAGGCTGGCCTCAAACTCAGCTGAGACTTCTATTTTAAATTACATTCACTGATTAGTTTATAAAGTTGTAGATTTCTAAGTGTATTTATTGTACATCCATATTATTTTATCACCATCCCCACTCGTCCACCTCCATACAAATTTATGCCTTGTAAGACTTTTATGAGCATTAATTAGGAGAACATTTGTCCAATTCTTCTTTATATACTGAAAGTACCCTGACCTTTATCATGGGATTAATTCATTCTCTATAATGTTTATTAACTCTTCTTACAATAGTCCCACGGAATTCTGGGTAATTTACTCTGCTATGTAAAAACCAGAAAAACTCTCATATGCTTTTAAAAGACTGAAATCAGTAAGTCATCGGCACAGTGAAGGTTTGGATAAGAATCCCTCAAATAAACACCTGTATTTGAATGCTTTGTCAACAGGGAGTGGCGCTCTTTGAGAGGGATTATGAAGTATGGCCTTGTTGAATGAAGTGTGTCACTTTCAATAGTCCATACCAGTCCTAGTGTCTCCCTCTCTTCCTGCTGCCTGTAGTTTTGAATGTTGAACTCTCCAGTATTTCACCAGTACCATACGTTCCTGCACACTACCATACTTTCTGCCATGATGACCATGAAACCTCCAAAACCGTAAACAAGCCCCAATTCAGTGTTTGCCTTTATAAGACTTGTTGTGGTCATTGTGTCTCTTCACAGCAATAGAAACCCTAACTAAGACAGAAGTTGGTACCAGAGGGCAGGGTACTGCTGTGATAAGCCTAACCATAATGCTTGTTGGTAGAATGTAGAGTTTGGGACTTTGGACTAGAAAAGCAATTGAATGTGTTAAGTGGGGTTTAATGAGTCACACTAGTAGGAATAGGGAAGAGAATGGTGCTTAGGGCAATATGAAATATGAAGGGTTTTGGAAATGTTTCAGAGAAAAAGAAAATTAGTTAATCACCTGAAGATCATTCTTGTGATAATTAGGCAAAGCATTTGACTGTTTGTTTGTTTGTTTGTTTTAATCTGTCTAAGGCTTATTAGATGAGTTTTAGACTAATGGCCTTGGCAGAAAAGATTTCAGGATAGATTAGTATTGACTGTGTTTTATGGTTACTAGTAGCCAGTCTTATGCACATCTATAATGAAAAAGAGCAAGCTGAGCATGGAAAAACACAAAATGTATAGTTTGAGGAGAAAAGAAAATGTAATGGGACTAAGTCCAGTGTTCAAGTAGATAAACAGATAAAAGAAAAGCCCAACGCTAAATGCAATGAAGGGAGTGGTGACCTCAGTTCAAGACCCCACCTAGCTTAGCTTCCAACTTGTAAAAGGAATTTTAAATAAAGCTTAGGCAGTGAAGGGAAACATAGAAAATGGAAATCTAATGAAAATGTATTTGAACGAGTAGGGAAACTTCCGGAAAACAGAAGAACCTGGCAGCTTTAGTTATTTGGTTCTGGCTTTAGAGTCAAGGATACAAGAGTAGGGTTGTGGAAACTCCTTCTGTGACTAAGGAAAGACATTGAAGTCATGAGTGTCCCCATATAGAGGCCCAGAAAAACTATTGACTGAAGCTATGAATATGAATTCTGGTTTTCTTTGGAGACCCCAAGATGTTGGAGATGGCACAATTGTGGGATACCTGCCATGGATTGCTGCAGACTGGGTGTGAAACTAGCGAGAGAGAGAGAGAGAGAGAGAGAGAGAGAGAGAGAGAGAGAGAGAGAGAGAGATAGAGCAGTCAACAAAATTGAAAGGAACAGTAGTTCGGAATACTACTTTGACATTAGACATGGAGATGCAGAATTTGGACTTTGTCCAGCTAATTTCAA
>NC_034613.1:7833333-7837722 GCF_900095145.1 Mus pahari | reverse complement strand
GAACACTGCCAAAGAGATACAAATTCTTAAAGAAAAACAAGAGAATACTTCTAAAGAGGTAGAAGTCCTTAAAGAGAGAGAGAACAAAAACAAACAGGTGGTGGAAATGAGCAAAACCATATATTTGAGTGTTTGGTTATCAGGGGCGTGGCACTATTAGAAAGGTATTAAGAGTATGGGCTTGTTGGAGAAAGCATCACTCAGGATGTCCAAGCAAGTTCAAGTATCTCTCACTCTTTCTGCTGCTTGTAGTTCCAGATGTAGAACTTACAGTTACTTTTCCAGCACCATGTCTGCCTATGTGCTGCCATTGTCTCTGTCATGACAATAATTGACTAAGCCTCTAAAATTGTAACCAAGTCCTAATTAAATGCTTTACTTTATGAGAATTGCAAGGGTCATGGAGCATCTTCACAGCAATAGAATACTTACTAAAAGAGACATCTATTGAATATCATTGTTTTGAGTGTATAATAAAAGGTAAAAACTATACCTATTTATTATTTTTGTTATTCTAATTCTCTGTTTCTCTAATTATATTTTTGTTTAGAAATGGCTATTTCAGGTATTTGGAAACAGGATCTTTGTACATAGCCTAGCTGGCCTGAGACCCTCCATTGCTTGGACTCAGCCTACTGACTGTTATAATCGCAGGCATGTACCACAATGCCCAGATTCTCTTTACTTATCTTAAAAATGATCCTATACTTCTGAATCATAAACTATTATAGATCCTTTTTGTCTGACTTCTCACTAAACACAACTCCAACTTCTGGGAATTATGAAATGATACTTCAAGAAAACATCTGAGAGGTAGTAAAATGATGGTTTTTGAAATATTAGAAATGAGAAAAAAGCTCAGCAACACACCATGAAGAGAAGGCAGCCACACTTGGGGAGCCCCTGTTCTTCTCCTACTGACAGAAGGCAGCCCAGACACTTTCATTCCACCCTTGGACCGAATAGGTATCTAGCTGACAACATCAGATGACACACTGCTTCCACAAGAGACTGTGGAAAGTTTTAGCAAGGATAAGGAAGTACTCCTTGCACTAGCTGTGCCTTAGAGCTCATAGCCAAAAGATACTGAAGTAGATGAGTAAAATGAGCAAAAAGTACCTTCAGTATACGAGTTGTTCCCATTCATGAAGTTTCTTGATCTCGTTGAGCCTGAAAATACACACCCACTTGAAACTTGCAATTGAACTCTCCGGCATTTATTACAGAGAAATGAAAACCTGGATGTACAGCCTGGATGTACATTAAAAATACATGCATGTATATATGTAGTGTGTTTAATTTTAACGATCAGTGTCAAAAATCAGTCTAGAAATCCTTGAAGAGATAACTGGTTAAATATACTGTGATACATATATACACAAAATGCTACTTACTGGTAAAAATGAATGAATGATTGATACATGATTGATACAGGCAAAAATTATAATGAATCTTCAGCATCAATAGAAAGTGAAACAAAATAATAGGGCATATGATTCCTTTTGCAATAGTGAAAAGTTATTCTTGTGATGTGGGTCCTGTGAAAACATGCAATAGGCTCATTTTATCCTATGACAATAACACATTAATCCATAATATAAAAAGTACCTAGGCTGCAAATCATTGGCAAGTTGTTTTCCCACATAGCCCAGTGGCATTTATTCCTGTGATATAAACAAAGTGACAAAAAGAAGAGATATTAAAATGACTTAATCTTTACCAGTGTCATTATGCATTTTTAAGTAATGCTTGAACTGGTTTAAAAAAACCTATCTTTTTATATTGACTCTATTCTTCTAATTGTTTTGCAGAAAATCTGGGATTAGCTGGCCTAGGTTTCTGATGGAGAAGCTTCAGTGCCCCCAAAAGATTGCCATGTGATATACAGTTGAAGGGAGAAGTAAGATGATCGCATACAGCTGAATGAGGGAATGGCTCTTTTCTCTAATGTTAATTGTGGAGTTTAATGACTACTTTAAGGGGATAAAGGGGACCACCTCACCCTTTCAGCTCTGATTTTAGAAAGCATCTTAAGCCCATTCATTTCCCATCATTTTATCAATCCTTCTCTAGTCTAATGTCACCATCACCTGTTTCTTGGATCAATTCAAGACCTTTCTTACTTTCTGGGTTTTGCTTTGTTTTATTTTTCTGAAATTATTATTTAATTGCAACATTACTACCTTCCTTTTTCTCCCTCCCAACTCTCCCATACACCCCTTACCACTCTCCTTCAAATCCATGGCCCCTTTTGGCACAAATTGTTATTACATGCAGATTTGTATATACATATAATCATAAATATGATCTGTTCAGTCCATAAAATTAAATTGTATGTATGTTTTCAGGTCTTCCTGTTTGGCACTGGACAACTAATTGATATGACCACATTTCCTTAGCTGCCTATAGTTCTATGTTGAGGATTGAGGCTTTGTGGTCCTTTCCTTGTTCACTTTGCCATGTCTACTGGTGTCCTTCTTGTTCAGTTCAAGTTTGGGAAGTCATGGTGGTAAGATGCTATGGGTGTATCTTCTGATATTAACAGGAGACACACTGTCACAGCAAAGTTTCTGGTCCTTGGGCTCTTACAGTCTTTTCACCATCTATTCTGCAATGTTCTATGAGTGTTATCTGTGAGTATTTTATAGGTGTATCCACTGGGAATAGGATCCATAATTATGCATTTTGATAGGCTATAGTTTATGTACTGGTCTCTGTTGCAAAAAGAAAATTTCTTTTCAGGGCTAAAGACTGTATTTATCTGCGAGTATAAGGAAAAATGTTCATAGATTATTGCTATGGATTTGCTGGATTAGTAAATTAGTAGCTTGGCATGATAACCCTAAGGGTACAGTAGTGGCACACATACCTTTGTAAAAATCAACAGCTCTCTCGTTGGACTTAGAACATGCTCAACAAGAGGGAAAGCATGCCTGATACTAGAAACATAACTAACTCCTCAGGGCTAGTGAAGTAAGTCATGATTGTTAGAGGAGAATCTAATTTAAGTTTTCTATTTAGTCTCTCTTGACCATCCAGAAACCAAACAATCCCTTTATAATAAAAATTTGAACATAACATTTCTCTGCTTAGGACAAAAATTTTATATAACAATGGATTTCATAAAATCAAATTTCCTTACATGAGTCATTACCGTCTATTTATTTGCTGTAGATTAGACTGTCTGAGAATTTACAGGACAGGGCTTTTCCTCCTCCCCTGCCTCCTTTTTAACTTAGTTATCTTCTAACTAACTGTCATGGAAGAGAAGGAAATGAGTATGGACAACAAACTGCAATCCACACCCAACTTTAGTCATATTTGACCATTTGCTCTGAAAGTAGGACAACTCTTTAGAGTTGTCTTGAGTTGGATCAAGATGTAGCTGGTATACTTGCTCATTGGTTAATAATCATATGTGTGCTGACCCTGGAAAAAATAAGGCCTTACCTGAGAGAATTCTCATGAGTTAGAGCACAGCTAATGGTTATTAGCTGAGTGACAAGTCTTTCAGTGAAGAAAAATCTGAGTAGTTAATAACCACCCATTCTCGTACTTTGTCTCCATTATTTCCCCCCACTGAGCCAAATGGGCTCCTTTCCTTTCTCAGCAAATTAAGTATAATCCCACCACACGCCAGGAATGTTGTGCATCTATTGTGTCCCCTGGGGTACCTTTCCTCAGATATCTTCTTTGACCACGCATCATTTAACTCAAGACACCTCAGGAAAAAAAACTTTCTATGGCAAACCATCTTCAAATAGCAATGCCCATCATTTTGTATTTTGTACCCTACCTATTTTTATTTTTCTTTATAGTACTTATCACTAACTGATTAACAGAAATATTTTCTGCTCCTTTATTGGCTTATTGTTTATCTATCTTACTAGAATAAAAAAATATAAATGCTTTACTACAGGATTTTATCTTTTTCACTTACAGGACTAGCTTCAGAGTCTTGAGCCATAAACGATGAAATAAGTCTTAAATATATAATTGTTAAATGAGTGTGTAAGAGTTAACTTTTAAAAGATTTACTTTTAAATTTTTGTTTATGCATCTGTGCAAAAGTTTGTGTATCAATGGATGTCTAGTTTATAAAGGCCAGAAAAGGGCATCATATCCCTCGAAACATGAGTTACAAACACTTCTGTACTTCCTAGTGTAGGGACTAGGAATCAAACAACAGTCCTCTGTAAGAGTAGCAACTGCTTTTAACTGTTGAGCCATCTTTCTATCCGCAAAGAGTGAACTTTTTAACATTGATTCACCGAAGCAGTGACATTTGTAATCCTGATTATTTAATTTCTGATATAAAAATGTTCTCTGCTTTGACATAAGTAGTTGTACACACACACACACACACACACACACACACACACACACACA
>NC_034613.1:7823358-7833322 GCF_900095145.1 Mus pahari | reverse complement strand
GAAGGGCTGGATTCATGGATAGATATAGTGTGAATTTGGTTTTGTCATGGAATACTTTGGTTTCTCCATCTATGGTAATTGAGAGTTTTGCTGGGTATATTAGCCTGGGCTGGCATTTGTGTTTTCTTTGGGTCTGTACCACATCAGTCCAAGATCTCCTATCTTTCATAGTCTCTGGTTAGAAGTCTGGTGTAATTCTAATAGGCCTGTCTTTATATGTTACTTGGCCCTTTTCCCTTGCTCCTTTTAATATTCTATCTTTATGTAGTAGTACATTTGTTGTTCTGATTATTATATGTCAGGACGAATTTCTTTTCTGGTCCAGNCTATTTGGAGTTCTGTAGGCTTATTTTATGTTCACGGGCATCCCTTTCTTTAGGTGCGGGAAGTTTTCTTCTAAAATTTTGTTGAAGATACTTGCTGGCCCTTTAAGGTTAAAATCTTCATTCTCATTTACTCCTATTATCCGAATGTTTGGTCTTCTCGTGTCCTGGATTTCCTGGATATTTTGAGTTAGGATCTTTTTGCATTTTGCATTTTCTTTTATTGTTGTGCCCATGTTCCCTATGGTATCTTCTGCAGCTGAGATTCTCTCTTCTATCTCCTGTATTCTATTGCTGAAGCTCACATCTATGGTGCCTGATTTCTTTCCTAGGGTTTCTATCTCCAGAGTTGTGACATTTTGGGTTTTCTTTATTGCTTCTATTTCCCTTTTTAGGTCTTGGATGGTATTGTTCAATTCCATCACCTGTTTGTTTGTGTTCTCCTCTCTTTCTTTAAGACTTCTACCTTTTAGAAGTATTCTCCTGTTTGTCTTTAAGGACTTGTACCTCTTTAGCAGCAATCTCCTGCATTTGTTTAATAATGCCCTTCTTAAAATCCTCTACCAGCATCATGAGGTATGCTTTTAAATCCAATTCTTGCTTTTCGGGTGTGTTGGGGTATTGAGGACTGACTGAGGTGGGAGTGCTAGGTTCTGATGATGGTGAGTGGTCTTGGTTTCTGTTAGCAAGATTCCTACACTTGCCTTTCGCCATCTGATGATCTCTGGAGTTAGTTAGTATAGTTTTCTCTGGTTGGAGCTTTTTCCTCCTGTGATTCTGTTAGCCTCTGTTAGCAGTCCTGGGAGTCCAGTTTTCTCCTGAGTCTCAATGGTCAGATTACTCTCTGCAGGCAAGCTCTCCTCTAGCAGGGAATGTGGACAGAGGCCTGGAGTTCAGATCTGCCTCAGGGCTGAAGATGTAGGTCCAAAACTGGGCCTGTCCCAGAAGATGTGTTGCCTCTGCAGTTTATTCACTCACCTGCAAAGACTAGCCACTGAGGGACCCTGGACACAATATGACTCTCTCACCTGCTCTGGCAGACAGAGCCCTCACTGGTGGCCACCTATCCTCTGGCAAGGAATGTGCCCAAATTTCTGGAGCCCAAAACAGGGTCTGTCCCCGAAGTTAGTTTGCTTCTGTTTGTCCCAAAGCTGTGTAGCGTCTGTGGTCAACACTCTCGCCAGTGCACACTGGAGCCTAGGGGAACCGGAGCAAAGATGGCTCTCCTGCCAATTCAGGCCTTGAGACCCCTCCTGGGTGGATACCCCTCCTCAGGCGGGAAAGGTGCAGGATGATAAGGAGTCTGTCCCAGCAGCTGTGTCACTTCTGCAGGCTGCCCTCTCCCTGGCAGTGCACTGGAGCAAAGATGGCTCTCCTACAGGCTCATGCCTTGAGACACCCTCCAGGGCTGACACCCCTCCTGGGCAGGATTGGAGCCAGATGACTAGAGCCAGAAATGGGATCTTTCCCAGAAGCTGTGTCACTTCTGCAGGCTGCCCTCTTCTAGGCCACGCACTGGAACAAAGATGGCTCCCTTATCAGCTCTCTTCTGGTGGGAAAGGTGTGGGATGTCTGGAGCCAGAAATGGAGTCTGACCCAGCAGCTATGTCACTTCTGCAGGCTGCCCTCTCACCAGCAGTGTACTGGAGCAAAGATGGCCCTCCCACCGGCTCAGGCCTTAAGACCACTCCCAGGCAGACACCCCTCCTTGGGCTGGAAAGGTGTCAGATGACTGGAGCCAGATATGGAGTCTGTCCTAGCAGCTGTGTCCTGATTCATTAATTCATTTGACACTCAACTCGAATCTAACATTCTCTGACCTTGTTATGTTGATATACTTTGGAGAGAAGAAACAAAGAAAGGGGAAAATCATGCATTATTAGTCCAACTATAACATTAAGCCAGAGACATTGAAATTTATCCTTTCATTCTTATTTCATCTAATTTTAGCCTGGAGTCTACACCTGCAATCAGTCTTCATTTTAAGACTGTCTAGTTACAAAAATTCATTTAACTAAACTAAATTCAAAGCAATCTGAACTGAATAAAATCTTTTGTTCCTCTTATGTGGTACTGAATTTAAATTTTAAATATCTCATGATGTGTTCTCTGACTTAGTTGAGAAAAAGTGATATCTACATTCCTATTCAGTTGCATATTCTCAGGGCTAATGTCTATTATTCTGATATTATTTAAATGATATAAATCGATATAAAATGTATTGAGTGTGATCTTTTTCAGGAACCTGGCATATTTCTGAGATTATAGAGAAGTTTATGGGATATCTGCTCATAAGGAAGTACCTTAAGATAATCAAGATATAGATAAAATTAATATATAAAATAATTAAGATCACAGAAGACTCTAAAATTAAAACGTGTGAGTACAACTCAAAATAGTACCAGATAAATATACCATTGGCTATCTACCTTCTATCTGGCATAAATAAGCTAGGGAAGAACCTTTTTACCATAAAAGTAAACAGCAGGTCCCTGTTTACTTTTTAAGCAAAAATAAATTAATTAAATACATGATGGAGCTGTATACATGCCTAGAAACACATAGAATAATGATTGGATAATAAACAAGTAACATCTTGAAACAGGGATCAGAATTGTGAGCCCTTTGGAGAGATACTTGTGTCAGTTCAATTAATATTAGTCACCATAGCCTTCAGTATTAATTCTGCTATCACTGCAGTCTCTGGAATGACAAATGCTGCTGCTGCTGCTGCTGCTGCTGCTGCTGCTGCTGCTGCTGCTGCTGCTGCTGCTGCTGGTGGTGAATTCTCTTCAATACCAATTTGTACTATTCCTGATCTAACTAGTCTATACACTAATATCCTAGCTACAAGGGAAGCTCAGAAACAAGAATCTGGTATTTTGATATTGTTTATTTTATAATTCTTTGTTGTTGTTGCTTTAGAGATACCTTCTTTTGAGATACCTTGCTGTATTAATACCTAATCTTACTGATTTCACCTTTCTAAGTACTAGGATTCCTAGCACATACTATCACATTCAGCATACTTTACTTGCTTTAGTTTGTCATCTAAACTTGAACTAGAGTCTCAGATGTTGGGCATTGGATATAAACATAAAAACTGAAACTAACAAATGTTCCTATACCTGAGAAATAATCAAGCCTGTTCATACCTCTTAAAAATTTACAAATAAGATGGTAAAACTGGCTTGACAAATTTACTAGTCAGTCAAAATTTCTATGTAACTTGTGTTGAGGCTTGTTCATAGTCTATATAACCTTAAATAACTTGCTCTTTCTAGGAGAAGAAAAAAGTGTCAAGAGTAACAGAACTGAGAGATGGGGCTATGAGTAGTAACTGTGAGGCATCTGCCATATTTAGAACAGAATTCAATATATTGTTCATGTCCAGTAAATATTTTTAATAATGACTTCTTGGGAAGGATAACATCCAGGAATATGACAACAGATGGTAAAACAGTTTTGTGCATTTAATTTCTGCCAAAACAACCCTCAATGTTGCCTGTAAGTCATGAAAATCAAACAGAAAATTAGAGGCAACTAGACAGAGCCTGAGAAATGGCTGGCCTGCACTGTGGCAGTTTATTTGTTTTTTCGTAATTTTAGTGTGTCTTTCCTTTAGTTCTCAAGAGGAAGGAAGGGAGAAAAAATGTTATTATTTCTAGGTTATGCACAGCATGTCTCTTGAATTCAAAGGACAACTGGGGAAAAAGCAATAATCTCATATATACAGTAAACTGTTTTCTCCCATATTTTGGGGGAGTCACACTTGAGAGAGAGAGAGAGAGAGAGAGAGAGAGAGAGAGAGAGAGAGAGAGAGAGAGAGAGAGATTTTCTTGTTTTGAGACCAGATCTCCTTATGTAGCCAAGGTGGTCTTAAATTCTCAGTCCCTCTTTGGCATTCAACTGCTAGGGTTATAAGCAAAGGCCACTAAAGCAAGTCTATATGCATTTTTAACAACCATTTTTCATTTTATTAGATATTTTCTTTATTCACATTTCAAATGTTATCCCCTTTCCTAGTTTCACCTCTGAAAATCCCCTATCATTTCCCCCTGTCCCCCTACTCCCCAACCAACCAACTCCTGCTTCCTGGTCCTGCCATTACCTTATACTGGGGCATAGAATCTTCACAGGACCAAGGACCTCTGCTCCCACTGATGAACAACTAGGCTATCCTCTGCTACATATGCAGTTAGAGCCACAAGTCCCTCCATGTGTTTTCTTTGATTGGTGGTTTAGTCCCAGGGAGCTCTGGGGGCACTGGTTAGTTCATATTGTTGTTTCTCCTATGGGGCTACACATCCCTTCAGCTCCTTGGGTACTTTCTCTAGTTCCTTCATTGGGGACCCTGTGCTCAGTACAATGGATGGTTGTGAGCATCCACTTCTGTATTTGCCAGGCACTGGTAGAGCCTCGCAGGAGACAGCTATATCAGGCTCCTGTCAGCAGGCTTTTGTTGGCATCTGCAATAGTGTCTGAGTTTGGTGGTTGTTTATGAGATAGATCCCCAGATGGGGCAGTCTCTGGATGGTCATTCCTTTAGTCTCTGCTCTGAACTTTGTCTCTGTAACTCCTTCCATGGGTATTTTGTTCCCCCTTCTAAGAAGGATCCAAGTATCCACACTTTGGCCTTCCTTCTTGAGTTTCATGTGCTTTGCAAATTGTATCTTGGGTATTCTGAGTTTCTGGGCTACTATCTACTTATCAGTGAGTGCATATCCTGTGTGTTATTTTGTGATTGGGTTACCTCACTCAGGATGATATCCTCCAGATCCATCCATTTGCCTAAGAATTTCATAAATCCATTGTTTTTAATAGCTGAATAGTATTCCTTTGTGTAAATGTACCACATTTTCTGTATCCATTCCTCTGTTGAGGGACATCTGGGTTCTCTCCAGTTTCTGGCTTTTATAAATAAGACTGTTATGAACATGGTAGAGCATGTGTCCTTATTACAAGTTGGAGAATCATCTGGGTATATGCCCAGAAGATGTATTGCTGGATCTTCTGGTAGTACTATGTCCAGTTTTCTGAGGAACCGCCAGACTGATTTCCAGAGTGGTTGTACCAACTTGCAATCCCATCAGCAATGGAGGAGTGTTCCTCTTTCTCCACATCCTCACCAGAATTTGCTGTCACCTGAGTTTCTGATCTTAGCCATTCTGACTGGTGTGAGGTGGAATCTCAGGGTTGTTTTGATTTGCATTTCCCTGATGATTAAGTATGTTGAACATTTCTTTAGGTACTTCTCAGCCATTCAGTGTTTCTCGGTTGAAAATTCTTTGTTTACCTCTGTACCCCATTTTTAATAGGGTTATTAGTTTTTCTGGAGTCCATCTTCTTGAGTTTTTTATATATATTGGATATTAGCCCCCTATTGGATTTAGGATTGGTAAAGATCTTTTCCTAATTGGTTGGTTGCCATTTTGTCTTATTGACAGTGTCCTTTGCCTTAGAGAAGCTTTGCAATTTTATGAGGTCCCATTTGTTGATTCTTGATCTTACAGCACAAGCCATTGGTTTAACACCTATTTTAAAACAATTTTCTTCATCAACATTTTTATTTGTGTGGAGTTTGTGTGTGTGTGTGTGTGTGTGTGTGTGTGTGTGTGTGTGTGTGTGTATGTATGTTTGCCCACATAGGTACAGCACATATGGAGATCACAGAACATCTTTATGAAGTCTGTGGTCTCTTTCTACCATGAATTCTAGAAATCAGTTTTTGGTCAAGACTTGGCGGCTGAGCCATCTAGCTGGCCCCACTGACACCCAGTTGAAAACAGAAAGTGGAATGAGGGGTTGATGCCTTCCTCCTGGCTTCCCAGCACTGTCATGCCCCTTCTTTACAATATTGAGTTTTTCTCAGTGCACACTTCATTACATTTTCCTTCCTTCCTTCCTTCCTTCTTTCCTTCCTTCCTTCTTTCCTTCCTTCCTTCCTTTCTTTTCCTTCCTACCTTCCTTCATTTTTTCTTTTCTGTCTTTCTTTCTTGTAGAAATCCTCCATTCATTCACAATTACCCTCTATATCTTCTGATTAAAATAAACAATATAGCAGATTTATCTTTCTGACAAAATATATGATTATGTTATAATTTGAATTGGTTGTTTCTGAGATGCAATTGAATTACATGTCTTCCTTCTTTCTCCTCCCTCCAAACTCTCATATAAACATCTCCTCACTTAACATTTTGACTTCTATATATTCATTTTTATTTTTTTAAGATTATAACATAATTAATTTTCCCATTTTCTTTTCTCCTCCAAACCCTCCCATTCAAAATCTTCCACTTAACTCTCTTCCAAATTCATGACCATATTTTCTATAGTTGTGAAAATGAAGAGAGCATTGTAGGAGGTGGGATTAAGCACAGAATAGCAGGCCATGTGATCTGATGGGAGATATGAAACAATGTGTGGCCTTTAATTAGGAAATTAGAGGGAGATAACAGATTTATTTTACTTTCAATCATGTCTGTCTGTGGATAAGTGCATGTGAATGCAGCTGCCTGATGAGGATAAAGGTCTCAAATCCTCGCAGAACTGGAGTTACAGGTAGTTATGAGCAGCTATTGGTCCTGGGAGCCAAATAACCATTGAGCTATCACTTCAGACCCACCCTTCAACTTTTAAACCCATTATGTTGACTTCTTCCAATCAACTTATATATCCAAAACATAGAAATGTAACTTCACACCCTAAATTTAGCTTTTAGAAAATTTTGTAAATATCCATGAAATTGTATGTTAACTTAAATGAACTATATAATGTAAACTGTGATAGAACAATTGATGAATATTAAGATTGGAGGCATTTTGGACAAATGAAAGGAGGTTGAAAAAAGGGAAACTATTGATACATAATAATCAGTTGAGGGGAAAAGAAGCAATATGTATAAATATTTAATCTGCTTCCATCTCTTCAAACTGAAATGGTTAGGTTTCAAACATTGGACAAATGCCTGAGGATCCTATTTAATACTGGAAAGCTGAGACTGACTATCAATTTTTCCCTCCATCCTTTAGCCCCTACCTGTTACAAAGTCCTCATGGCTGGCATACTCACCCTAAAGGGGGAGGGGAGGGGAGGGGAGGGGAGCGACTTTCCCCTTCCCCTGAACTCTCCAGTCCAGAGGCCTGGCTGAGCTGCTCTTCTCTATATAATACAACCATTTTGGTTACCCACTCTCTCATTGTACCTTTGGGCCTCCTAGATACTGAACCTGGTTCTCCCCCTTCCTTTCCCATTCTCCCTTCTTACATGGCCCAGCTCAGACTAGTCATGCCTACTCTGGACTCTCCTTATGCTCTCCCACCCATCTATAGTAAACCGTATCCTCTACCATACCTGGGAACAATCATGCCTCATTTCCTTTTCATTTCTTTTTTTTTTTAATTCAGAAGTACAGATTGATTTCATTGTTAGCATCTTGGACTGTGAGAATAATGATGAGTCTACCATGTTACTACTTCCTTAACTCAACTATGAGCCACATGAGGGCAGGGACTGCATGTTCGCTTTTCTTGGCCATCTTCTAGCTTCTTAACAAACCCCATCTGCTTCAAAAACAAAACAAAACAAAGAAACAACAACAACAAAATCAATCAACCAACCAAACAATAAAAAACCAACTATTCAACAAACCAACCAAATAAACAAAAACTTAAGAGAACTCACTGGAAAGCAAGACCAGAAAGATAGAACAAAATGCTGGAAAAAGGAAAATCTATATCCCACCACTATCCCACTAGATCAGGTCATTTCTGTGCCTCTAAGCCATGTGTTAGGCTGGAGGTTTGGAGACAAAAGTAAGACGGCCTGAGCTAAGAAGTCTCCACTCTTGTCTTCTCTCCTGTCTTGCAAAAGTCCCCATAAAACACTGGACAAAGCCAGCTCCTAGTTCTGGATTCCAAAGTTACCACTGAACTCATCTATAGGGCCCTAAACTCACCAAATATGGCTATAGCCCCAGGACCCTACCATCAAATCACAACTCATGTAGCCCCTACTCTTCTTTAAGAAGTTTTTACCCTAGCCTAGCCTTACAACTTCATTCACCTGCTCTTATGAGATTGGTAAACCCACTCCAGAGCTGCCCCAATAAACCTGCTTTTTAAAAAAACATATAAATTTGGCTCAATTTGATTTATTCCATCCATGGAGAAGCTATTCACCATGTACTTCTATTACATAAGTCATAATAATATTTTTGATTAAGGCTTAAATAAACTTATACTGAAGTTCTTTCTTTAAAGTCATACAATTGAGGGAATATTTTAATGTTTTAAATGATTTTCAGAGGAAGAAAAATAAATAAATAATACCCCTCCTCAGAAAAAAACAACAAACAAAATGCTGGTTAAAAATAATTCAGCATATACAAATGCTCTAGAGACAGTGTATGTCTAAGTATGCTGCACCTTGCCTGTATTTACCTCAGAGCTCCTAATGTTCCACCAGCATCATTAGTATCATCTTAGATATTTTGACACTATTTCCTCAGTCTTTCTGCCAGTCTCATCAATTTTCCTAATTAAGAGAGTGCTTAAAATGTGCTAATCAAGAAACCTTCAGTTTCATGGCCAAGCTGCTATTATCTTCTTCCAGTTGACATTCCCAGAGCACAAAGCACCCACATACTTAGACAACAGTTGCCATAGGTTAGAAATGCATTCAATGATGCAAAATGAAACTGTAAGTTGATGGAGTGTCATTTCCTATCTACGCTGCTTCATTGTGCCTGGATCAAATAATTAATAACATTATTGCTTTGATTGCACAAGAAATATGTCAATTTCATGAACATTTTAGTTTTTTATAGCAGTCATTTTCTTTTCTTCCTGATGATGCAATAGAGCCACTGAAGATGTCATTAGGACTTTGAGCTGTAGGACTGGGGAACAGTTATTCATTCAGTGACTATGTCCTTGACAAGAATAATGAAGCTCATTACCTAATATTTGAGTTGTCTGTTGCTATGTGGCAAACCACTACAGAACATAGTACCGTAACATCACTTAACTCCTCATTTTCACACAGCCATGCCACCTAAACTGTACTCAGGAGTTTTGCTGGTCTCTAATGTGTCAACACTCAGCAGACAGATTGATTGTTCTGGCTTTAGTAAGGATTCTGGGATTAGAGTGCTTTTTTCTTCATGAGGACTTATAGCCTCTCCATTTTAAAGTGCCCCTTCTACATGATGCCTCTATGCAGGTGGCCTTCTCAGCAGATAAGTCGCATCCCTTTTATATTATCTTAGTTGTTCAAGAGCCCAAAGATATAGATACTAGGTCTTAGGTTCCAAACAAGCACATCATTGCCACCATATTCTTTTGATTTAAGCAAATATAAGGCCAGTGACAAGAGCAAAACATAGAAGGTATAAATAGCAAGAATTGTGCTTCACTTGTGACCTCAAATTCAACAGATGAATATAATATGAATATAATATTAGCACCAAAATAATTCTTTCTTTCCTCTCTCTTTGTCAAGCACACACGCATATGCAAGCACGTGTGCATGCATGCTCACACACACACACTTGCATGTAAATTAGGATGGCCATCATATGATTAATATTATCATCTATGGACAGAGGAAAGGAAAGGAAAGGAAAGGAAAGGAAAGGAAAG
>NC_034613.1:7790539-7823333 GCF_900095145.1 Mus pahari | reverse complement strand
GAAAGGAAAGGAAAGGAAAGGAAAGGAAAAGAAAAGAAAAGAAAAGAAAAGAAAAGAAAAGAAAAGAAAAGAAAAGAAAAGAAAAGAAAAGAAAAGGAAAGGAAAGGAGAAGAAAAGATGAGAACTAAACACAAGAAAAATGAATTATAACTCTGACATTTTCATGTTATATAATCCCTTTGGATTTCAGTATTTTCATCCAAAAAAAGTAATAGTGATGCATGTCCACCTACTTAAAAAGTTTATTATATTAAGAAAACATCTGTGAGATTTTATTTCAAAGTGTAAATCACCATATCCAAATAAGCTGCTACTAGAGCAGCTGATGGATTCTGTGATTCTCATTTTTGGTTCTATTTGGAAGCTTCTGTGGTTATTGAAAGATAATTGTAATTTTGAAGAGCATTCTTTCAGCTAACTTTTAGCCAGATCAAAACATTAATGCTTCTGCAGTTCTTATTATTTAGTCTCTTTTTTCAGCAACAAATTTGGACAATGGCTTTTTAACCACAAGAGAATATTTAGATATTATGCAACTCCTTCACTGATTTTACTGATAAACATTGTAAAGCCTGTGATTAAATAATTTCTCATGCTCTTTGTCTAATCATGTAAGACTACAGTAGTTTTCTACCAAAGGTATTATAGAAAGCTTATTATCTTAGTTATTTATAGAATGTTTGTGTTTATTATTTAAGCTTACACTATTTACTGTGCCATTAAATGTTAAACCTGCATTTTATTTACATACGTATTATTTATTTTGAGACTATATGTGTGTGTGTGTGTGTGTGTGTGTGTGTGTGTGTGTGTGTGTGTGTGTGTACATACATACACTAGGTTGGCCTGGAATGCACTATAAAATTCAGACTGGACTGAACATCGTATTCCTCCTGCTAAGAGTCCATTCCCAATTTGAACAGCAGAACAATTACACAATTGGAAGCCTTGAAGTGGAAGAAAAGGGGATTGCAGAGGCTGACTGCAGTCTTCTTCAACTACAATGTGGACATCTTGAAAAAGCATCATCAGTGTTGCTTACTCTCTGCTGCTAGGAGACGAGCTAAGCATGGGAGAAAGGTTGGCAGCCTGTGCCTTCATTTCCGCAACCAGCCAGCTGGGCAACAATTCCTGCTGGAACCATGTACTGCTGTTTGGTTCCATTGAGAATCACTGCTGGGAATCACAGGCCAGAGCATCTGATGCCTCCTCCAAGCGTAAGATCTCCATATGCTACACAAGTTGCCCATGTCAGTTTTACCAAAGGGGAGAATTTTCAGTCTAATGTTCTCCTGAATTTGTATGAGTTATACATTTATTTTAAGTAGCTGATGAAGATGTCAGCTTTTCAAGAATTATAAAGGTAGGAAAAAATGTAATTTTTATTTTGTCTCCTCACCCTCTTTCCTCCCCTCCCTCTCTCATCATGTGGAAGGTAAGTGACAGAAAACAGACTGAAAAGTAAAAATGTAAAAAACAAATTCACATTTTAAAAAGCATTTTACCTCCTAAAATTAATATACCATTTTATAAGTCTAAAATACATAAATTTAAACATACTCCTTTTAAGATCATAAATTTATCACATTTCACATGAAAATTAATAATAAAAATGGGCTAGAGAAATGAGAATGTGTTAAGAGCATTGGCTGCTCTTCCAGAAGACCAGGGTTCGATTCCCAGCAACCACATGGTGGCTCACAACTGTCTATAGATCTACTTCGAAGGGATCCAATGCCTTCTTTTAACCTCTATGGAGATAAAGTGTGCTTGTAGTGCATAGATGTACATACAGGCAAAACATTCAAGCACATAAAATAAAATAAAACTTATAATAATAAACAATTACATCAAATGCGCATATAATATGTATTCTCAATCCTTATAATGAGATGGAAAATAAAAGAGAAAAGAAAATGGAGAAGCTCAACAATTTCTCCTGGCTCCCCTAGTCTTTCTGTGACAGAGCTAAAATTCAAACTCAACTAAACCCTCAGGCTTGGAACTGAATTTACACTGATGGTGACAACTTTAAGAAATTTTTTATTTCCTTTAAAAAATACTCTATAGTCCAAAATTCATTCCTTGAACTGAACATATTATAAAACTAGTTAAAAACAGAAGCCACAAGCTTCCAAATATTAGGAAAACTTACACTTTTTAGAAAGTTTGTTTGGTTGTTCGGTTTGGATTTTTGTGTCTTTGGCACTGCATACGAAGAACCTAGGGTCATGTGCATCCTGAGCTGGTATTTTACCATCAATTCCCATATTTATTTAAAGATCTTGGAGCTGAAGAGATGGTAAAAGCTTTAAAAGCACCTGCTGATCATAAATAGCCCTCAGATTTGATTACCAACAATCGCACAGTGGCTCACAACAAGCTATAACTACAGTTCCAGAGACTTACATCCTATCCTCTTCTGGACTTCATAGGTACCAGACATGTGTCTACTGCACATACATCCATGCAGGCAAGCGAACACACACACACACAGTTAAAGATAAATAAATATTTTTTAAAGGTTAACTTTTATTGTTTTGTGATGTATTCTTGCTATCTTACAGAGTATATCTAAATTGAGAGCAAATGCTTTCTGCAAAAGAGCAAAGGAGATGCAACTATAACTCTGTGGGGAGTGATTGCCATTGGGAGTTTTAGTCATTCATTTTCAGGAGACCATCATTACTACTTTTCCTATTCTTTAGCAAAGTTGTTGTATTCAGTAAATGAAATAAAATTTCATTCCACTACCATTTTGTTTTGCAACTTTATTAAATTGAAGTCATACACTAATGCAAGCATCTAATTTCCTCCTGTTAGAAAAAAAACATGTTTATATCAAGAAGGAATATCATAGAAGGAAAAAGAATTAACTTAGAAAGAATTATTTGAACAAAACTGAAACACTGAAAACACATTTCTGTGGCAAGACCATACAAATGTAATGGATGCTCTCTGCACCTAGAAGACTAGGGGTGACATGGAACCTGAGTCATACTACCTGACCTCACTGTTAAGTCTAGAAAGTCCTACATTCAAGCTCTATTTTAAAAAGTAGTGACTTCAGCAGGCAAGTTTACTAAGTTCTCTGATGCACTTTTTATCTATAATGACATTGTAAAAATTTCTTCCTTACCCAATAATGTATAGAAAAATAATAAAATATTTATGAGGATTTTGATTAATTCATCAAAATTAAATGACTGGAATTTTGTAGTGTTACTTTCTGAAATTGGTCCATCTTCATATTATTTGTTTCTTCATTTATTTTTTCATTTATTTATTTATTTGTTATTTGAGGGGGGCTCCCTATGTAATCCTATCTATCATAGATCTTACTATATAGATCAGGTTGACTTTGAACTCACAAAATATCTATCTGACACTGATACCTGAGTCTTAGTATCAAAAATATGAGCCACCATGCCGCACTCCATCTTCATATCTTAAATGAATCAGACTAATTTAAAGTCACAACAAAGTTTTCCATTTCTAAACTGTGTTGATTAACTTTAATAGAAAAAACCAAATGTGTATTAAGCCCATGATATTTATCTTTCTATTATCCCTTTTTACTGAACACTTGATGTATTCTGATAAAGCCAGTATCAGTCTCTCAATTATATTAACGTACATAACATAAAGTTTTTCAATATTAAAATTTATGTTGTCTACTGATCCATATCGAATTTAAAATTATTTAAGAACTTATTTGAATAACTTTTTCCTAAAATACTTATTTGAAAATTTCTACATTGCCTGACATAAATCATTTAATATTGAACCAATCTTAGTTGCACTTTTGTTCCTATACCTTCATCTAAACTGATGTATCCTTCATATATATATATATATAAATATATATATATATATATATATATATATATATATGTGAGACTATATATATATATATATATATATATATATATATATATATATATATATGTGTGTGTGTGTGTGTGTGTATGTATGTATGTATGTATATATATACACATATATATAATTATGTTCATTTTCCATTAATTATTTTTCAATGGCCAAGATTATATAGATAAATTCTTTAGTAATGCAACCTTAGTTCTCATGCTTGGCAAAGTTTTCAAAAGGTTCAATTTATTTTTGCCATTCCATTTCAAAGTGACTTTGTTAAAAAGCCATTCTTCTTTCCCCTTCATTTTATTTAGAGGGTACTTGTGCACTCTTGGTCTCTGGTGTCATGAACAGATCTGTGGAGACATTTTTTTCCAGGGACACACATGATTATTCTAATCTGCTTACCAAGAGCTATAAGTATAATTTGCTTATAAACTGGAAACTTATTTTAGGAAATATATGGAAACATATATATGTTTGCTGTGTTATTTGTTTTAGCAGATCAATAATTAAGTGGTCATACCCATGAACTTTATCTGGTCTTGAGAACATGCAGAGAGAGTGAGCAATGGCTACTGCTCCTTTGGAATCCTTAGAGACAACTCAGCTGAATATAGCAATCAGCATTTGGCCAAATAAGTGGCTAGGGTATCCACAGGGCCCACAACTATCATGAAAAACAAACTTAAACAGGTTCCATCCCCTTAGTATGACTTTTTAAAAATTGTGTGAGAGGCAAAAGTGGCCCTTCTTGTGGCAAACATACATGAATGTGTTTTGTCAACACAAATTTGTTTATGTCTCTGGGCATTATCCTCTGGAGTTTAGAACTCATACATCCCTGAAATGTACCTCCCTCCAGGCTTGGCACATGATGTTATACAGGACAACTTACTGTAGCCCAGTTTTTGTCAATGTTTTTAATTTATATATATATATATATATATATATATATATATATATATATATATATATATGCCTTTTGATCAGATGAACTGCCAATTCCCACCCCTCTAATTTCTCCCCTGTCCCCGCATGACCTTTCTTTCCCAATATCATATGGGTTTTTTTAAAATACGGAGTCCACTTAAGTGCTGCCTGTATGTGCACATGTTTGAGACCATCTACTGGACCATGGGTAGCCTTTCAAGGCTTTCATCCCCAAAGAAAATTGATTCTTCTGACCCCAGTACCCATCAATTGCCAATAAATCTTTGGCTATGGATGAGACTGTTGAGTATCTCCTTCATTTGTGCTTAGAATTTTGATGGCTTAATATTCTGCAAGTTTTGTCCATGTAGTTAAAGACCCTCTGAGTTTAAATAGGCAAAAGTCCTGCTATGTTCAGAAAATATTATTGTACTGCAGACTTCTAGTATTACTGGATCTTCCAATATTTTGCTCTCTCTCCTACAATGATCCCTTGGGGGAAGATGTGTGAAATAGATGTCCAATTGAAAGTTGACACTCCCCTTGGTCCTGTGAGGGCTTGATGCCCCAGTGTAGGAGAATGCCAGAGCGGGGAAACAGGAGTGGGGAGGTGGGTGGAGGGAATACCCTCATAGAAGCATTGGAAGGGGAGATAGGATAGGGAGTTTTCAGAAGGGAAACAAGGAAAGGAGAAAATATTTGAAATGTAAATAGAGAAAATATCTAATAAAACTTTCAAAAAAATGAAAAAAAAAATAAAGAAAGAAAGCTGATTCTCCAATGTCTCTTTTACCCTTCCCTTTGGGTCTCTGTGTTAAGCACAAATGTAGTTTCTCTGGTAAAGATTGAAAGATACACTAATCTATAGGCATAAATATAATAATTTCAGGGAATTTTATTACTATGTCCATTTAGAAGAATAATAGTAGTAGATTCTCCCCTAGGGACTACAATTTGGCCAGACATAGGATTGTATCCAAATAAACAATACCTAACATTAATGGTGTCTTGTTGAATAGACTACCCTACCATCTTTGGGCAATTATAATAAAATAAGATGTATCTTACTCTAAGAGAAATATATATGCTTATATTTATCTAAGCAGGCAATCTACTTTTTAGATACATCTTCAGTTCTTATTCAAATTGTTACTTCAGGACATAGAATCACTAGGTTGACTGGGCTGGTCATGAATCCATTCTGAAGCATTGAAAGGTCTTGAACTTGTGTTCTTTCTGTCTAAGTTTTCCAAGTAGCTATAATTACAGATTTGTGGCAACAGGCTTCTTCTCATTTCTACTCATTCGCTTATTGGTCAAGAGAATGTCTTACTTGTCCCTCTGGGCTGGGTTTCTTGGGGCTCCTAGGAAACTGAGAAAACAGGCCCTCTATGGGCCTAGTCCAGCTAGTGTGTAGACATGTAGTCTGTCCTTAATAGTCAGAGTTTTGTATGGGAGCTCTTTTACTATGGCAGGAAGCCATCCAGGGCTTTGACAACCAAAGGGATAGTGTGAACCTGTCTTAAGCCCTATCTATTGCACGAAAAAGCAAGTAGCCAAGATTCATGAAGGTAGGAGAGACTGAGTTGGTAGATGGAAGGTAGTATAAGCTAACTACAGTATACAAGATATTGAATTGACTCTGTAACAGTGAACTAGACATAGAAAGAGAAATAGAGATAACTCTTATGCTTAAGTCAAACTGGTAGCTGTCTACATGTATGATTTAGGGAATGCCTACCGATGAGGACACCTGATATGATTAATAGAAAAGACAAGTATTTGAGCCTATCCTCTGTTCAAGACTCTGAGAGATTCTGCGTAGATATAAACATATTATCACATATGAGCCATCATATTGAGCCACTGGCCCTTATCACTGTATTTGTAGACTAAGGTTCTGTGGTAAACTTCAAAAAAAAGCTAAGGTTTGTCTGGAAAGAGGCAAATAAAGGCTAATGCTAAAACTTCCCACTCTTGGCTAAAAATGCTAAAGAATAATCTATCTTGAGCACTGTTATTCTCAAATATGTTAAGCTTAAGCTATTTCAAGTATGAATAGCTAATCAAGAAGTTCTGGTTATTGGGGGATAGCTAAGATTGTAAAGAAAAAGTAGAAGGAATTGTATGTGACCTGTTAAAACTACTTTTCCTTTGCTTTGATTCATTTAATGTCCCATTTCCAACAGTTAAGTGACCAGATGCCACATGGAGCCCTGGCTTCAGGCATTCCTTTACTTAAGATTCTCTGAAATTTGATGGCCAAGCATTCCATTGAGTGATAATCTTCCTTCTATCACAACTACATATTCATCACCCTCAACAAACCCTGTCAAGCAAACCCTCTCCCAAGCAGCTGCCACTGTGGAAATCCAGGAAACCCAAGATCCAACCTTAGAAAAGACAAACAGGTTAAGAAATTTATTCAATCAAATATTCCATTTCATACTTTTATCTGCAATCTCAGCTCACACTTAAAAACACAGAGACATCAGCGCACGCGCGCGCACACACACACACACACACACACACACACACACTCCAAACAATCTTCAAGAAAAGAAATACATTTTTATTGTTTGTAGAGTTGTAGGATTTTTATGATCTCATTGTGGCCAATTTATCTTTTGCTATCAGTTGTAAAACTCAAGGTTATGGTAAATGGGGATCTTCAGGCCTATGTCTATTACAGCTTCTAATATTTTCAAGATTCTTCTTTCTGTTTTGTTTATAGATTCAAGTCATATATTTTCTCCTAAGCACCTGCACTGATTTCCTATACCACTCATATTCTGCATTTAGAAGAGACTTCTCTGTGATACCAAATGTTTGATGTTACTAAAAGCATGTGATTAATAGTCATATCAAGTATGTCTTGGGGCTTATATTTGGGGTATCTATTAATAAAAACTGTTTTCCTCTTTTATGACTTGTGAAAAAATAATTCATAGACACAAATGGTAATATTAAAGCTATCAACAATAAAAGTCAATACTTGATACCAGCAGGTAATTGAAGAGTTGCATCTGTCTAAATTCAGATTTGGAGCTTTCTAAATGTACATACATTAGCTGAACACCAGAAGCAACAAGCTGTCAAATGATAGAGCATGAATGTTTTGAAAATGAACTTTTTTAGATAAGTGGGAAAATTGCCAAAGTGAGGCTAGTACATAAAATACATACAACTCTCCTCTCCACTAAATTGTCTTTAGGTACATGCATAACTCTGTGTCTATGCTGCAAAATCTCTCTCCACTCCAAAAGCTTTTACTTTAGCCTTAAAGTGAAATATTTCAAAAAAGAAAGAGAAATTTTCTTGTGATTTCTGGAAGCTTATATACAAATAATAAAAAATATAAATTATACTTTTTAAAGTTCATAATTATATCAAGATATTTAAACATGACAGGATTAACAGAGTAAAAAAATGGCTATCTTAATGAAAGCAATCTACAGATTCAATGCAATCCCCATCGAAATTCTAACACAATTCTTCACAGAGTTGGAGAGGATAATTTACAAATTCATCTGGAATAACAAAAAACGTAGGATAGCAAAAACAATTCTCAACAATAAAAGAACCTCTGCTGGAATCACCATGCCTGACCTCAAGGTCTACTAGAGAGCAAATGTGAGAGAAACTGCATGGTACTGGTACAGTGACAGAGAGGTAGATAAATGGAATAGAACGGAAGACAAGGAAATGAACCCACACACCTATGGTCACTTGATTTTTGACAAAAGGACTAAAACCATCCAGTGGAAAAAAGACAGCATTTTCAACAAATGGTGCTGGTTCAACTGGCAGTTATCATGTAGAAGAATGTGAATTGATCCATTCTCATCTCTAAGTGGATCAAGGAACTCCACATAAAACCAGAGACACTGAAGCTTACAGAGGAGAAGGTAGGGAAGAGCCTCGAACATATTGGGACAGCAGAAAATTTCCTGAAGAGAACACCAATGGCTTAGGCTATAAGATCAAGAATTAACAAATGAGACCTCATAAAATTGCAAAGATTCAGTAAGGTAAAGGATACTGTCAATAAGATAAAAAGGCAACCAACAGATTGGGAAAAGATCTTTATCTATCCTAAATCTGATAGAAGGCTAATATCCAATATATACAAAGAACTCAAGAAGGTAGACTCCAGAAAACCAAATAACCCTAATAAAAATTGGGGTACAGAGCTAAACCAAGAATTCTCAACTGAGGAATAGCGAATGGCTGAGTAGCACCAAAACAATTTTCAACATCCTTAGACATCAGGGAAATAAAAATCAAAACAACCCTAAGATTCTATCTTGCAGCAGCCAGAATGGCTAAGATCAAAAACTCAGGGAAGTGACAGCAGATACTGACCAGGATGTGGAGAAAGAGGAACACTTCTCCATTGCTGATGGGATTGCAAGCTGGTACAATCACTCTGGAAATCAGCTTGGCAGTTTCTCAGAAATTTGGACATAGTACTACTACCAGAAGATCCAGCATTACCACTCCTGGGCATATACACAGAAGATACTCCAACATATAACAAGGACACATGCTCCACTATGTTCGTAGCAGCCTTATTTATAAAAGCCAGAAGCTAGAAAGAACCAAGATATCTCTCGACAGAAGAATGGATACAGAAAATGTGGTCCATTTCCACAATGGAGTACTACTCAGCTATAAAAAACAATGAATTTATGAAATTCTTAGGCAAATGGATGGATCTGGAGGATATCATCCTAAGTGAGGTAACCCAATCACAAAAGAACAAACATGATATGCACTCACTGATAAGTGGATATTAGCCCAGAAACTCAAAATACCCAAGATACAATTTGCAAAGCACATGAAACTCAAGAAGAAGGAAGACCAAAGTTTGGATACTTCGATCCTTCTCAGAAGAGGGAACAAAATACACAATGGAAGGAGTTACAGAGAAAAATTTCAGAGCAGAGACTGAAGGAATGACCATCCAGAGACTGCCCCATCTGGGGATATATCCCATAAACAACCACCAAACTCAGACACAATTGCAGATGCCAACATGAACTTGCTGACAGGAGCCTGATAAAGCTGTCTCCTAAGAGACTCTACCAGTACCTGAAAAATACAGAAGATGATGCTCACAGTCATCCATTGGACAGAGCACATGGTCCACAATAAAGGAGGTAGAGAATGTACACAAGGAGCTGAAGGGATTTGCAGCCCCATAGGAGTAACAACAATATGAACTTACCAGTACCCCCAGAGATCCCTGGGACTAAACCACCAATCAAAGAAAACACATGGTAGACTCATGGCTCTAGCTGCATATGTAGCAGAGGATGGCCTAATCATTCATCAGTGGAAGGAGAGGTACTAGGTCCTGTGAAGGTTCTATGCCCCAGTATAGGGGAATGCCAGGGCCAGGAAGCAAGTGTGGGTGGGTTATGGAGCAGGGTAAAGGGGGAGGGAATCGAGGATTTTTGAGGGGAAACTATGAAAGGGGATAACATTCAAAATGTAAACAAAGAAAATACCTAGCCTTTTGGTCGGTGCCAGCCCCAGGCCACATTGGGCACAAACTAGGCAGATGGTCCCACCTTCCCCAGAGGACTCTCCATGCTGCAGGGGCCCTAGAATGCTCAGGATCTTAGAATCGCTGGTGAGTGGAACATAACATCTGTTCCAAAAAGGCCGTGAGGGACCTGTGCTAGCTGGAACAGGGACACAGAAACAACCCCACCCCCCACCCCCAACCAACAACTCAGGTTCCTTTCAGTCAGCTCTGGTCTACCTTGGTTTTGAGCACATCAGACAGCCCAAAAGTCCCCAAGAGTGTTACTACTTCCAGGTGCTGCAACATGCCTAGGATCTTAGGATTTCAGGATACCAGGATACCAGGAGCTTGGTCACACCAGGATTTCAGGGTCTCAGAGGAAGCTTGACTGCCAAGAACTCTGACACACCCAGAATCACAGGTTCATAGGATAGCAGAATCAGAGGATCACAGAGAAAGCTGGAATCTAAGGAGTTCTGAATCACCTGGGATTACAGGAAGTAGAGGCTCCAATCAGATATAGTGACAGAAGGGAGCACTTGAGATAATCAGATGGCAAGAGGCAAGCATAAGAACAAAAGCAATAGAAACCAAGGTTGCTTGGCATCATCAGAACCAAATTCTCCCACCATAGCAAGTCCTGGATACACCATCAAACCATAAAAGCAAGATATGCATCTAAAGGCATTTCTCATGATGATGATGATGAAGTACTATAAGAAGGAAATAAATAACTCCTTTAAAGTAATACAGGAGAAAACATCCAATCAGGTGAAAGAATTGAACAAAACCATCCAGGATCTAAAAATGGAAGTAGAAACAATAAAGAAATCACAGAAAGAGAACACTCTGAAAATAGAAAATCTAGGAAAGAAGTCAGGAGCCATTGATGCAAGCATAACCAACAGAATACAATACAGAATAGAATCTCAGGTACAGAAAATACCATAGAAAACACTGACACAATCAAAGAAAATGCAAAAAGATCCTAACCCAAAACATCCAGGAAATCCAGGACACAATGAGAAGACCAAACATAAGGATAATAGGTATAGATTAGAAGGAAGATTTCTAACTTAAAGAGTCAGTAAATATCTTCAACAAAATCATAGGAGAAAACTTCCCCAACCTAAAGNAAGAGATGCCAATGAATATACAAGAAGCCTACAGAACTCCAAACAGATTGGACCAGAAAAGATATTCCTCCTGTAAAATAATAATCAAAACACTAAATGCAGAAAACAAAGAAAGAATATTAAAAGCAGTAAGGGAAGAAGGTCAAGTAACATATAAATGCAGACCTATCAGAATTACACCAGATGCCTCACCATAGAGTGTGAAACCCAGAAGATCCTGGGCAGACCTCATACAGACCCTAAGAAAACACAAATGCCAGCCCAGGTTACTATACCCAGCAAAACTCTCAGTTACCATAGATAGAGAAACCAAGGTATTCCATGACAAAAAGAAGGTAACACAGTATCTTTCCACTAATCCAGACTTTCAAAGGATAATAAAGGGAAAGCTTCAACACAAAGAAAGAAACTAAGCTCAAGAAAAAGCAAGAAAGTAATCTTTCAACAAACCTAAAGAAGATAGCCACATGGACAGAATTCCAATTCTAACAACAACAACAACAACAAAAAATACAGGAAGCAACAACGACTTTTGCTTAATATCTCTTAATATCAATGGACTCAATTCCCCCAATAAAAAGACAGAGACTAACAGACTGGTTACATAAACAGGATCCAACTTTTTGCTGCATACAGGAAACACACCTCAGGGACAAAGACAGATACTACCTTAGAGTAAAAGGCTGGAAAACAATTTTCTAAGCAAATGGTCCCAAGAAAGAAGCTGGAGTAGACATTCTAATATCAAATAAAATTGACTTTCAACCTAAAGTTCTTTAAAAAGATAAGAAGGGAAACTTCTTACTCATCAAAGTTTAAATTTACCAATATGAACTCTCAATTCTGAACATCTATGCTCCAAATGCAAGGGCATCTACATTCAATAAAAGTTTGCTAAAACACAAAGCACACATTACACCTCACACAATAATAGTGGGAGACTTCAACACTGCACTCTCATCAATGGACAGACCCTGGAAACAGAAACTAAACAGAGACACAGAGAAACTAAAAGAAGTTATGAAACAAATGAATTTTACTGATATTTATAGAACACTTCAATTAAAACAAAAGCATATACCTTCTTCTTAACACCTCATGGTATCCTCTCCAAAATTAAGCATATAATAGGTCACCAAACTGGCCTCTGCAGATACAAAAATATTGAAATACCCCATGCACCCTATCAGATCACCACAGACAAAGACTGTTCAAAAACAATGTAAATAATAGAAAACCAATACACATGTGGAAGTTGAACAACAATTTACTCCTTGATAACTTGGTCAAGGAAGAAATAAAAAAAAAAGAAATTAAAGACTTTTTAGAGTTTAATGAAAATAAAGTCACAAGATACCCACATTTATGAGATACAATGAAAGCAGTTCTAAGAGGAAAACTCATAGCTCTGAGTGCCTCCAAAAAGAAGCTGGAACAAGCATCACTAGAAGCTTTACAGCACACCTGAAAGCTCTAGAACAAAAGGAAGCAAATTCACCAAAGAGTTGTAGACCTCAGGAAATAATCAAACTCAGTGCTGAAATCAACCAAGTGGAAACAAAAGGAACAATACAAAGAATCAACCAAACCAGGAGCTGGTTCTTTGAGAAAATCAACAAGACAGATAAACCCCAAGCCAGACTAACTAGGGGGCACAGGAACAGTATCCTAATTAACAAAATCAGAAATGAAAAGTAAGATATAACAACAGAATCTGAAGAAATCCAAAAAATAATCAGTTCCTACTACAAAAGCCTTTACTCAGCAAAATTGAAAAACCTGGATTAAATGGACAGTTTTCTAGACAGATATCAGGTACCAAAGTTGAGTCAGGATCAGATTAACAATCTAAACAGGCCCATATCCGCTAAAGAGATAGAAGCAGTCATTAATAGTCTCCCCCCCAAAAAAATAAGCCCAGTACCAGAAGGATTTAGTGCAGAGTTTGATAAGACCTTCAAAGAGGACCTAATTCCAACTCTCCTCAAACTATTCCACAAAATAGAAACAGAAGGAACTCTACCCAATTCATTCTATGAAGCCACACTAACTCTGATACCTAAACCACACAAAGACCCANCAAAGAAAGAGAACTTCAGACCAATTTTCCTTATGAATATTGATGCAAAAATATTCAATAACATTCTCACAAACTGAATCCAAGAACATATCAAAATGATCATCCATCATGATCAAGTAGGCTTCATCCCAGGGATGCAGGGATGGTTTAATATACAGACATTCATCAACTTAATCCACTATATAAACAAACTCAAGACAAAAACCACATAATCATCTCATCAGATGCTGAGAAAGCATTTGACAAACTCCAACACCAGTTTATGATAAAAATCTTGGAAAGATCAGTAATTTAAGGACCATACCTAAGCATAATAAAAGCAATATACAACAGACCAGTAGCCAACATCAAACAAAACGGTGAGAAACTGGAAGCAATCAAACTAAAATCAGGGACTAGACAAGGCTATGCACTCTCTCCCTACCTATTCAATATAATACTTAAAGTCCTAGCCAGAGCAATTAGACAACAAAAGAGATCAAATGAATACAAATTGGAAAGGAAGAAGTCAAAATATCACTATTTGCAGATGATATGATAGTATATATGTTATGCTAAAAATTCCTCCAGAGAACACCTAAAACTGATAAAGAACTTCAGTGACATAGCTGGATATAAAATTAACTTAAACAAATCAGTGGCCTTTCTCTACACAAAGGATAAACAGGCTGAGAATGAAGTTAGGG
This sequence comes from Mus pahari, assembly GCF_900095145.1. NCBI lineage: Eukaryota > Metazoa > Chordata > Mammalia > Rodentia > Muridae > Mus > Mus pahari. The sequence continues at coordinate 7,809,092 of NC_034613.1, read as the reverse complement.
AAACAACACCGTTCAAAATAGTCACAAATAATATAAAATACCTTGGTGTGATTCTAACAAAGGAAGTGAAAGATCTGTATGATAAGAACTTCAAGTCTTTGAAGAAAGAAATCGAAGAGGATCTCAGAAGAAAGCCAGATCTCCCATGCCTATAGATTAGCAGGATTAATATAGTCAAAATGGCTGTATTGTGAAAATAATCTACAGATTCAATCCCCATCAAAATTCCAACTAAATTCTTCACCAAGTTAGAAAGGACAATTTGCAATTTCATCTGGATTAACAAAAATGCTAGGATAACAAAAACTATTTTCAACAATAAAATGACTTCTGGTGGAATTAACATCCCCAAACTAAAGCTGTACTAGAGAGCAATTGTGATGAAAATGGCATTGTATTTTTACAGTTAAAGACAGGTAGATGAATAAATAGTACAGAATTGAAGACCCAGAAATGAACCCACAAACCTATGGTCACTTGATCCTTGACAAAGAAGCTAAAACCATCATGTGGAAAGAAGACAGCATTTTCAAACAATGGTGTTGTCTCAACTGGCAGTTTGCATGTAGAAGAATGTGAATTGATCCATACTTATCTCCTTGTACAAAGCTCAAATCTAAATAGATCAAAGAACTCCACCTAAAACCAGAGACATTGAAACTAATAGAGGAAAAATTGGTGTAGAGCCTAGAGGATATGGAGCTCAGGGGGAAATACTCCTGAAGAGAACACCAATGGCTTGTGCTGTAAGATTAAGAATTGATAAATAGGACTTCATAAAATTGCAAAGCTTCTGTAAGGCAAAGGATACTGTAAATAAGACCAAATGGCAACTAACAGATTAGAAAAATATCTTTATATATATCTTGAGTTATATATATATATATATAACTCAAGAAGTTGGAGTATAGAAAACCTAATAACCCTTTTAAAAATGGGGTACAGAGTTAAACAAAGAATTCTCAACAGAAATACTGAATGACTGAGAAGCACCTGAAAAATGATCGACATCCTTAATCATCATGGAAATGTAAATCAAAACAACCCTCACACCATCTTACAGCAGTCATAATGGCTAAGATCAAAAACTCAGATGACAGCAGATGCTGATGAGGATATGGAGAAAGAGGAACACTGCTCTATTGATGGTAGGATTGTAAGCTGGTAGACCATTCTGTAAAACAGTTTGGAAGTTCCTCAGATAATTGGACATAGTTCTACCAGAACATCCAGCAATACTACTCCTGGGCATATACCCAAAATATGCTCCAACATGTAATAAGGACACATGCTCTACTATGTTCAATTTATTTATTATATGTAAGTACACTGTAGCTGTCTTCAGACACTCCAGAAGAGGGAGTCAGATCTTGTTAAGGATGGTTGTGAGCTACCATGTGGTTGCTGGGATTTGAACTCTGTACCTTTGGAAGAGCAGTCGGGTGCTCTTACCCTCTGAGCCACCTCACCAGCCCACAACCTTATTTATAAAAGCCAGAAGCTGGAAAGAACCCAGATGTCTCTCAACAGAGGAATGGATACAGAAAATGTGGTACGTTTACATAATGGAGTACTACTCATGTATTAAAATCAATGAATTTATGAAATTCTTAGGCAAATGGATGGATGTGGAGGATATCATCCTAAGTAAGGTAACCCAATCACAAAAGAACACACATGATATGTACTCATTGATAAGTGGGTATTAGCCCAGAAGCTCAGAATCCTCTTAGAAGGGGGAACAAAATACACATGGAAGGAGTTACAAAGTTCAGAGCAGAGACTGAAGGAACAATCACCCAGAGACTGTCCCACTTGGGGATCCATCCCCTAAACAACCACCAAGCCCAGACACTATGGCAGATGCCAACCAGAGTCTTCTGATAGGAGCATGATATAGCTGTCTCCTGGGGGCCTCTGCCAGTGCCTGGAAATACAGAAGTGGATATACACAATCATCCATTGGACTTAGCACAAGGTCCTCAATGAAGGAGCTAGAGAAAGTACCCAAGGATCTGAAGGGGTCTGAAGCCCCATAGGAGGAACATCAATATGAACTAGTCAGTACCTCCAGAGCTCCATAGAAATAAACCACCAATCAAAGAAAACACATGTTGCAATTTGTAGTTGTAGCTGTATATGTAGCAGAGGATGGCCTAGTCAGTCATCAGGGGGAGGAGAGGCCCAACTCCTGTGAATGTTCTATGCCCAAATATAGGAGAATGTCAGGACTGGGAATGGGAGTAAGTGGGTTGGGGAGCAGGGGGAGGAAGGGATAGTAGATTTTTGGAGGAGAAACAGGAAAGGGGGTAACATTTGAAATGTAAATTAAGAAAATATCTAATAAGAAATTATATTACACTAAAAAAAAAATAGCTTTCCAACTAACTAAATTACTTCTAACTAAATGGCTTTTAACATAGTAGTTAGTGGAGACCAAACCAACCATAAACTTAATATGTAGTCAAGGTGGACCTCAGGTTTCTGCTATGACATACCATGATAGCCTCACTGAAACAATGTTATATCTGACATGTTTCTTTTTTTTTTTTTTTTTCTGAGTTCAAGATCTCTATCTTTGATTCTTGGCTTTGATTTGAACTTTGTTATAACAGTTAGGTATAGATTTTTTAAAACTGATTGGTAGTCTCTTTATAGTAAAGTAATTTATTGATGACTTACAGTCTACAGTCCAACTCCCAACAATGGTCAGTAGCAGCTGTGAATGGAAGTCCAAGGATCTAGCAGTTGCTCAGTCCCACACGACAAGAAGGTGAAGGATAGAAAGAGAACCTTTTCCTTCTTCCAATGTCCTTCTATAGTCCCTAGCAGAAGGTGTAGCCCAGATTAAAGGTGTGGGACACCAGATGACCTTGAACTTGGAGATCTCCCTGTCTTAATCTTCTGGAATTCATAGCCACTATGCCTCAAGATCCCCATACCAACATCAATGTCAGAAACTTCTATCTTCCAGCCTCCAGATTAGGGTCACTGGTGAGCCTTCCAATTCTGGATTGTAGTTCATTTCAAATATAATCAAGTTGACAACTAGGAATAGCCACTACACCAAGTAAAACTTATTTGTTGGGAACAAAATAAGAGGGAGACCTCATGGCCCTAGGGAAAAGTGGGGAGGAAAAGGGGCCTAATGTCCAGCCAGTGTTCCTGTGCTCTGGGTAGGTGGACACAGGCAGAGCTTCCGGAGGCTTTTCCACATGGCCCCGGGTGAGCATTCCTGACACATAGCAGGGGTGGAAAAGGGGCAGCCCTGACCTGGGACCCTGGAGTTACCTTGCTAAAGCCACCAGGGAGAGAGGGAATAGGGGAAGGAGTTCACAACACTGACCAGAGTGCGCAGTGGAACTTGATGGAGACTCTCTGTGGTTTAAGAGCTTTATTATAGAAATGCAGGGGAAAGAGAGAAGGTAGATGAGAGAGAGAGGAGAGAGAGAGAGAGAGAGAGAGAGAGAGAGAGAGAGAGATGGGGGAAAGAGAGAGAAAGCTAGACAGAAAAAGAGAAAAGGGAGAGAAGAGAGGAAAGAAGAAGAAAAAGAGAAAGGGAAGAGAAGAGAGAAGTGAGTAAAGGAACAAAGGAGTAAGAGAGTGAGGTGAGCCCATTTTATGGTCTTCACTGTTGCTAGGTAACTGGGGAGGAGTTTATCCTGAAGGTCAGAAGCTTAGGCCATTGCTTATGTGACTACTGACCAAGCTTCTCTTGTGGGGGCTGTGTGGGGGGCTGTAACTTAGTCAGGGGCCAGAGTTTCAGGAGCTTGAGGAAACGCCTTCCTTGCCATTTAGGTGAGTTATAACCATTGGAGTTCAGACCTCAGCTTGACTGGAGACCAGCCTGAAATTCCTCACACTTATTAATTAATATATAGGAAAACTTACACAGGAATAATGTAAAAACAATACTACCTGTTAAATAATGAGTCCATAATAGGAGCTCAGGTTTAGAATTTGCCTTTTCACAAATATTATTTCTTCCAAATAAAAGAATGATATACATCAGAAAACTAAAATAAAGTGATAAATCTATCAAAAAGTCAATAAAGTAACACATTAATAGAGTGAAAAAATTACCCTTTATGACCCTGATATAGCCATCTCCTGTGAGGCTATGCCAGTGCCTGGCAAATACAGAAATGGATGCTCACAGTCATCTATAGGATGGAACAAAGGGCCCCCAATGGAGGAGCTAGAGAAATTACCGAAGGAGCTGAAGGGGTCTGCAACCCTATAAGTGGAACAATAATATGAACTAATCAGTACCCCCAGAGCTCGTGTCTCTANCTGCATATGTAGCAAAAGATGGCCTAATCAGCCATCATTGGGAAGAGAGGCCCCTTGGTCTTGCAAAATTGCCCCATACAGGGGAAAGCCAGGGCCAAGAAGTGGGAGTGAATAGGTAGGGGATCAGGGCATGGCGAGGGTATAGGGGACTTTTGTGATAGCATTTGAAATGTAAATGAAGAAAATATCTAGTAAAAAATTTAAAAATGTTACCCTTTTCAACAGTCACAACCTTGGTCACAGTGTCTCTTCGTAGCAATAGAAATGTTAAATAGGACAAGTCTTATGTTTAGTTTTAAAGAAATGAGTTGAAGTGAGTTTAATTAAAGTGATGTAAGGTTTGGGATTAATTTAAAAATTCAGACCAAATCAAACATATATTGTATTTGCCTACACTTTGCCAGTCAATGGGTACTAATGAATAGGAAAGCTAGATGTTATTTTCATTTTTATAAATCTTGTTTCATAAACATTGCTCTCTACAACTGACCTTCCAAACATACTTTTACTTATTTTAAGTTATTTATTTTAGTATCATCAATGTTTATTTGCAGTAAACTATATTTTCTGTATGCAGATTCTTGACTGCAATAGCTTCTCTGTGTTAATTTAGAAAGATGTGGAAAATACTTTGCTTTCTCTAAGCTGCTTGGAGGAAATAATGGTTCCTGCTTAAGGTACACCATTTTCCTGTAAAACACGCAGAAACCCCCTGCAGTTGCTATATAGTGAAAGCATCTCACTAGAAATTATATTATATCTAAATGGCCTTTAGAAGTGCCAGGCCTGTTTCTTAATAAGTCATTTACAAGTTGAATCTACCTTACCTGAGATGTTTGAGACTAGAGGTGCATTTTTGTGTTTTCTTCTGATATTATACCCAAGTCTAAAGAGAAAACATCCTTGTTTATTTAGTTTTCACATACATTTTTATACACAGATTAAAGATAATTTCATGCAATATTTTTAGAATGTCTGTTTGATTACAACCTATTACATGAGGCCATGTATGGAATTTTCCACTTGTTGCATCATGTAGCTATTGAAAAAATTTTCAACTTTTACATTTTAGATTCCAGAGTTTGGGTGGGATTAGGGATGTTCAATCTTAATTTATGTTACTTTGCCAAATCTCATTACATATAAATAAAATAAAGGATGGTTAAGAAAAATGAAAACTTTCAGCACTGATACAAAATGACAGATAATCTGGCAATGCCTATGAAATTTCTTAATGTAAAATACCCTCTGGCACAGTAATATTGCTTTGAAGAATCTAAATGGATGCTGTGTTAGCATGCTTCCTGGAACATTTTTTTTAAAAGGCAAGAAAACACAGGAAAGAAATTCCACGCCCATCAGTAAAATAATGAATGAATAAATTACACGATATCTAAAAGATACTATTCTGCAACTATTTTGAAAAGATTGAGCTAGATATATTTTGATTTGGGAATGCCCATGATTTACATATCATTTAGTAAATCATCAGGTGGCAAAAAGAAGGTATACATAATAGTATATTTTGTAAAAAAAAAAAAAAGAATCATAGCATGTGTGCTTTTGTATTTATTTGTAAGGTTATGGAAGGCTAATTATAGGTATTAAGGCTGATTTACTAAAAAAAACAAGAGTTAGGTAGATAGATACTTAAATTAAAAGTAAAATCTTTGTACTATTTCCTACTTATGATTATCAATTTGTAATTCAAATATTTCAATGAAAGGAAAACTTAACAGGAAACAGGAGACCGTTTGAGAAGCTTGTGCCCACTTTAGATGTGCCCTTCTGCCCTTCGCTTACATGTCTTTCTCTCCCTCTTAATATTCACCCTTTAAGCTGTATTAAATATCCTTTCTTCATAAACAACTTTGCTTCAAAAACATAAAACCAGAAGGAAGCAGAAAACTCAATGGAGTGCTACATAAAAGGGCATGAAATAGGTAATATACAATTATGGAATCCAACACTATTAAGCAGGTTTTTGGTGCCTACAATATGCTTACCATGGAGGTCAGCATCAGGAGGAACACAAAGTGAAATAAACTATCTTTGTTCTTCAAAAATCCTGCCTGCCTACGAAATGCACATAATACCTAAAAGACAATACTTTGTTTATGGCTGGAACACTAATGTGTCTCTCCAATTAGAAATAAAAAAATGGAGATTCAGTCATCTGGAGCAGATTCTATAGGTACAGCTGAAACTGCCATCTTCATTTCATTTCCCAGTCATTACCACACCACTGTATGCCAGTCTATCGTTTAATTGCAAGGAGGAATATCTCTGGGTTGAGTGTGTTCATGGTGATGAAGCCTATACTGGAGCTTAGCCTGGAGCTTAGCCTGGGCCTTAGCAGGTCAGAAATACTTGAAAGTTATTGCAGTCCTCAATCAAGGACCCAGGTCAATTGCTAAAAATCTCCAGTTTCCTTGTTCCTTTGGTAGATTAAATCTAAGGTGAACAGTCTACAGTGTCTTCTTGAGTTTCCCAGTAGGATTATGTTTCAATTCTATAATGACAGCCAGCTTGATAGCATCTGTTGCATTGTCCTTGATCATCTTTCCTTCCATTCCCTACCCCTTCTGCTTCATTCTAGAAACCATTGCAGCCAATCTCTAATCTACAAAATGCAAATAAAGGCAGTGGGGGCTAACAGACTTGTTTTCTACCTTTGGACTTCATAGCTTTTATATTTACCTTTATTTATTTATTCCATAAATATGTACAAAACACCCTATGGATCAATGCCTAGACAGAAAATTAAACCATTGTAGGTATTTTAGGAGAATTATTACATAATTATTATAATTTTATATTATTGATATGAGGAGCTGGCACAAATATAGTAATAACACAAATTGATCTTATATCTCTGGGAGTCAAAAGTCCATAGTTAGAACTCCTAGGCTAAAGTCAATGTATACAAGCGACTGCCTTGTTTCTTCTGGAGGCTGGATGGGAACATTATCATTTTGTTCAGTAAATTTTGCATGTCAGCTATTATATTCTTTACTTTCAGAACTACCGAATTACCATTTGATTTCTTTAAATTACTTAATTATTTTTTTGTTTTGGGGATGTGTGCACACATACACACATGGCTACCCATGTCCTACAGTATAAGCGCAAAGATCAGAGGACAATTTTTAGAAGTCAGTTCTTGCCTTTGAGTTTGGTCAGGCAGTTTTTCTTGCTGTCTGGTAGGCTAGCTGGCCTTTGAGATTCTAAGGGCACTGCTTGTTTCTGCTGCTCATCTTGACCTAAGTAGTAGTTGGATTATAGATGCATACTACCAGATAAAGATTTCTGCATGGGGGTTATCTTGTATCCTGGGTCCCTCAGAGACCAGTCTGCTCAGGAGAGCATGCGGGCTGCGGAAGCAGCATAGCTTCTTCGACAAGTGTTCCTTCGGGCCTTCATCTTCAGGCAGGAGTCAGAGCTGCACACTTTCCCTGCAAGAGGAAAGTAGATTGCTTTTATTATGCTTAGGTATGGGCCTTGAATTGCTGATCTTTCCAAGACTTTTATCATGAATGGGTGTTGGATTTTATCAAATGCTTTCTCATCAGGTAACGAGATGATCATGTGGTTTTTGTATATGAGCTTGTTTATATAGTGGATTATGTTGATGGATTTCCATATATTAAACTATCCCTGCATCCCTGGGATGATGCCTACTTGATCATGGTGGATGATCATTTAGACGTGTTCTTGGATTCACTTAGCGTCTTTGTCAAGGGAGCTAAAACCATCCAGTGGAAAAAAGACAGCATTTTTAACAAATGGTGCTGGCACAACTGGCTGTTATCATGTAGAAGAATGTGAATTGATCCATTCTTATCTCCTTGTAATAAGCTCAAGTCTAAGTGGATTAAGGAACTCCACATAAAACCAGAGACACTGATATTTATAGAGGGGAAAGTGGGGAAAAGCCTCGATGATATGAGCACAGGGGGAAAATTCCTAAACAGAACAACCAATGGCTTGTGCTGTAAGATCGAGAATCAACAAACGGGACCTCATAAAATTACAAAGCTTCTATAAGGCAAAAGACACTGTCAACAAGACAAAAAGGCCACCAACAGATTGGGAAAGGATCTTTACCTATCTTAAGTCAGATAGAGGACTGATATCCAATATATAAAAAGAACTCAAGAAGACGGACTCCAGATAATTCAAATAACCCTATTAAAGAATGGGGTACAGAGCTAAACAAAGAATTCTCAACCGAGGAATACTGAATGGTTGAGAAGCACCTGAAAAAAAAATGTTCAACATCCTTAACCATCAGAGAAATGCAAATTAAAACAACCCTGAGATTTCACCTCACAGGAGTCAGAATGGCTAAGATAAAATATTAATGTGACAACAGATACTGGAGAGGATGTGGAGAAAGAGGAGCACTCCCCCATTGTTGGGATTGCAAGCTGGTACAACCACTCTGGAAATCAGTCTGGTGGTTCCTCAGAAAATTGGACATAGTACTACTGGAAGATCCAGCAATACCTCTCCTGGGCATATATCCAGAAGATGTTCCAACTTGTAGTAAGGACACATGCACCAGTATGTTCATAGCAGCCTTATTCATAGCAGCCAGAAGCTGGGAAGAACCCATATGTCCCTCAACAGAGGAATGGATACAGAAAATGTGGTACATTTACACGATGGAATACTACTCAGCAATTAAAAACAATGAATTTATAAAACACTTAGGAAAATGGATTCATCTGTATGATATCATCCTGAGTGAGTTAACCCAATCACAAAAGTACACATGATATGCACTCACTGATAAGCAGAAATTAGCCCATAAACTTAGACTACCCAAGATACAATTTGCAAAGCAGTAAATCAAGAAGGAGGAAGACCAAAGTGGAAGGAGTTCCAGAGACAAAGTTTGTAGCTAAGAAGGAAGGAAGGACCATCTAGAGAATTCCCCACCTGGGGATCCATCCCATACACAACCACCAAACCCTGTTGCATGTGCCAGCAAGTTTTGGCTGACAGGACCCTGATACAGCTATCTTTTGTGAGGCTATGCCNGTGCCTGGCAAATACAGAAATGGATGCTCACAGTCATCTATTGGATGGAACACAGGTCCCCAAATGAAGGAGCTAGAGAAAATATCCAAGGATCTCAAGGGATCTGCAACCCTATAGGTGGATGAACCATATGAACTAACCAGTATCCCCTGGAGCTGTGTCTCTAGTTGCATATGTAGCAGAAGTTGGCCTATTCGGCCATCAGTGGGAGGAGAGTCCCTTGGTCTTAGAAAGATCATATGCCCCATTACAGGAGAATGCCAGGGCCAGGATGTGGGAGTGGGTGGCTGGTGGAGTAGGGCATGTTGAGGGTATAGGAGACTTTTGGTATAGCATTTGAAATGTAAATGAAGAAAATATCTAACTTAAAAAAAAGATTTTTCATGGATTCCCAGGATCAAACTCATATCCTCAGGCTTGTATAGCAAGAGCTTTTACACTTATAGGCATCTCTTGACCCACTGGTTCAATTTTTGAATGTCTCTCTTTATTTGAGGCCTGTATTTTTCATATATAATTGACTTTGTTTCCTCTAATTCCTTGTTTATAATTGTTAACTCCTCTAGCACATTTAAGGCAATTGCATTTAAAGTAAGAGCAGTTCCTTTACATTTCTATTGCACCCTTTGAATGGGATACAGTTTGCTATTTCATTGTATACCTTGAATTTTTTTGTGACATCTGGAAAATTGAGTATTGTAATATGGTGGTATCGCTGTGATTTAGATTCTGCCTTTACACAGTTTTTGCTATTGTTTGACATTTGATTGTTGTTTGTTGTGGATAATATTTGTCTCTTATGACTTTAATAAAAAACATTTACAAAAACATTAATCTTTGTTGTGTGTAGTCATTGAAGTTTTAGTGTTATCTCAGAGGACAACCAGTGGCTTAGCAGAGATTTCTTTAAATACTCAGAACCAAAATGGATCAAAGAAAAACAACCCAAACCTGACTGTCCTAGTCTTTCAATATTCGTCAATATTGAAATAACGACATTCATTCCACTCTAATCCAGGCTACCTATAACTGACTCAGCTTTTTCTTGCTGCTTGTGCAGAGTCAACAGATCAGCTAGGTATGAGCTTGATCCTTACAGGATTTTTGTAAACACACAGAAGCCCTGGGTTCACATGTTGTACTGAGGATCCCTATTACATGTGGTAGCATTGCAGGACCCTTATTCTTCCAAAAAGCATCCTCCTTATTCTCCTTTCCAGATCTTTCTATCTCTCTGCTGTTTGCACCATGTATATGTTTCCTCACCTCAGGCAAATAGATACAAGTTTTGGGTACATTCCATCTAGAATTTTTATTTGTTTTGTTTTGTTTTGTTTTGTTTCATTTTTTTCGAGACAGGGTTTCTTTGTATAGCCCTGGCTGCCCTGGAGCTCACTCTGCAGACCAGGCTAGCCTAGAACTCAGAAATCTACCTGCCTCTGCCTCCCAAGTGCTGGGATTAAAGGCGTGCACCACCACCGCCTGGCTCCCACCTCGAAATTTGATCTAGCACAGTGTAATAAACATTAAATTGGTACAATTTTCAAATTGTTTACATTTTTATGTATGTTTGTGTATAGATTCACCTGTGTGTGGCTTATGGAGGCCAGAAAAGTGTATCAAATCTCCTAGAGCTGGACCAACAAGTGATGGTGAGCTGCCAGGTATGAGTGTTAGGAACCAAACTCTAGTCTCCTCCAATGTTAGAAAATGTTCTCAACCACTGACCCTACCCCTTATATTGGTAAACTGTCCTGTGTTGTTTATGCTTATTGAAAGTCAACTCTGGGAACAAGATGAGACCCCCTGTATTAGTCAGGGTTCTCTAGAGTCACAGAACTTGCAGATAGTCTCTATATAGTAAAGGAATTTATTGATGACTTACAGTCTGCAGTCCAAATCCCAACAATGGTTCAGTAGTAGCTGTGAATGGAAGTCCAAGGATCTAGCAGTTNCTGAGTCCCACACCGCAAGAAGGCNAAAGAGCAAGAGCCAGANTCCCTTCTTCCAATGTCCTTATATGGTCCCCAGCAGAAGGTGTAGCGCAGATTAAAGGTGTGTGCCACCACACCTTTAATCCCAGATGATCTTGGACTCGGAGATCTCCCTGTCTTAATCTTCTGGATTCAATCACCACTGTGTCTCAAGATCTCCATACCAAGATCCAGATCAGAAATTTCTATGTCCCAGTCTCCAAAGATTAGGTTCACTGGTGAGCCTTCCAATTCTGGATTGTAGTTCATTTCAAATATAGTCAAGTTGACAACCAGGAATAGCCACTACACCCCCATCCCTTATCTTTGACTCAAACATATTTACCTCAAATGTCTTTCCAGATATTTTCTAGAGATAGGAAGACCCTGTAAATCTGTGGCAAGGAGAAATGGGCATTACAAGCAGCTAGGGGTCCTATTTGAAGTTGATGGAACTTTTCAGAACTGATGGTTAGTGGAAGGAAGCAAGGTCATTGGGGATGGATGCAAAGCCTTAAATTCATTGGCCTCTGTGATACATTCAACATCTAAAGTAGAATGCTAGTCACTGTAATGGACAGAGTGGCAGTATTTTCTGTAGGCAATTAAAGAAATGTATGATATCAATTGCTTTTGAACAGTGGAATAGTTGCTAAAAATCACAAATTTTATAAGCATGAGAGAGACTAAGTCACACTTTTCCTTTAACATATGGTATTTGATGGCAAGTAATGCTATATAAAATTATAGAATAGTGAATGGTGTATGATATAAGCTTATGAATAGTGACATTGGCAATAGAATCCTATGGATAAATATGAATATAAATTCAGACTGCATATATATCTAATTAAAAACTAGTAGCTGCTCTGGGTCTGGTGGAAGAGGTTGACATTCACGTGTTCTCCCACACCTCTATTCACCAGTGAATAATGGTATATCATTATTTCTAGTACTGCTAAGCAGATATCCAATAGTGATTTTAATAGGAAGAGCATATTTTATGTGACAAATTCGAACTTTATTTTACCTACTTAGGGGGAAGGGTTTATTATGGATTACAGCTCAAGGATATTCATCTTTGATTTGGACCTATCATGACAAGGAAGTCATGGTGGTAGGAGCTTGAGAATGCAGATAATCACTTTGCATCCACAATCAAAAAGCAGCAACTGACAAAATCTTGCACTGAATTTCTCATTTTCATTCACCCCAGGGTCCCAGCCCATGGAATGATACCACACCCCTTTAAGTTAGATCTCTCCCCAGTTTGCCTAATCTAGGTAATCCCTTATAAGTATACCTAGAAGTTTGTTTCTTCAGTGATTCTAGATCTTGTCAAATTGATGATCAGCATAACCATCAAACCATGCCTAACCACCATTACTTATTACATACTTTGCAAATCGAATGATCTTACTCAAGGGAGCTTGGAAAAGAAGGCAAGTGACATCCATAGGATGGCTACTTGAAATACCAGCTTTGCCTCAGAGAGTGAGAAATGGATTGGATTCGTATGGGCAGATGGAAAAGAAGAGGTGTTAATTTAAGTGAAAGAAAATTACAGATAATCATAGAGTTTGGCAAAGCATGGGGATCACATCCTGACTAGGGTGTTTGTCCTATGGGAAACATTAATCACAAAGGAAAAGTTAGAAGGGAAGGGTGTGATGAAACTATTAATAGCAACAATATCTATATCTACTAGCTCTAAAATATTTACCCTAGGCTTTGCTGTCTATTATGTTAAGTGCTTCATGTGGATTATATAATTTAATCGTCTATAAAACTCTGTGAAGTAGATGCTATCACTGGACTAATTTCACAGAACAGTTTCATGAGATTAACTAAAGAATTTCTCAACTGTCACATTCTTTGGTATACAGAAACTCATAGAATGTTTACTACTAGATTATTCTACCTTGATATCCCAGCTCTATAATATGAATTATAATGTTATGAAAAATCTGCCTTAGCAGGCTTAAGCAAAAGGAAACCCTTAAGAATTTTAATTTTAGGGCTTAGGAGAATGTTTAAAGCACTTGCTTTGTAAATATGAGGACTGGAGTTTGGATCCCCAGATTTTGCATAATCTCTGGGTAGGTGTTGTGGCCTGCCTATGAATGCAGCCTCAGAAGGTGAAGATGGAGTTGCTAGAGCATGCTAGGTAGCCAGGCTATGGGAGCTCTCGGTTTGATGACCAGTAAGTTCTGAATTAGATTAAGAACTTCTACCTCCATGAACAAGGCACAAGAGAAATTAGCATGCTTTTCAATATTAATCTCTGGTCACACATGCATGCAAACATGCATTCACATGCATGCACACCACATGCACACACACACATACACAAATGCCAAAAAGAAAAAAACTGCTTATCTGCTAATGTAATATAGAGTAGAACACAGTTATCACTGATATTTGTGGGGGATTACCTCCAGAATTGTTGAAGATACCCAAAGTCAAACTAAAGGAATGCAAGTCCTTTGTGGAAAATATACAATACAAATACTACATAGTCTCATGTTGTCTAAGGTACAATGGCAAGAAAAAAAAATCCATGTGTACATTCAGTATAGACACATTGTATTTTTACTAACATTTTTCAGTCTGCGATTGGTCAAATTTGTGAATTACTAATCTCTAGATACAGAGGGCCAATTGGTGCTTATTTCTGTGTTAAATATCTTTTCAATATTTAAGTAGTTTATGACATTATTTATGAACATAGATAAATGAATCAAAAGTATGCATACATGTAATGTGATTCATTTTAAGAAGTTATTAAGAAGTATATATGGAAACTATTTGGTTCTTGGACACAGTCTCATGTTCATCTCTGCTATGTCCCATAAGAAACTATGAACTATAACTTCAGAGTGTGCACCCCAATTTCCTCATTAGTAAAAAGTAAATACTAGGTGAGGTAACCCATTATCACAATACTTACCTGTAATCCCAGTACCTGGAAGGAAGAGGAGGCAGCAGAATCAGAAATTCCATACATCCTGAACACAAAGTAAGACTCAAAAGTAAAGAAGCTAAATGAACCTAAAACCAAACAAAATGATAACATGCTAGTATATAATGTACTTGGTACCCGGTGTAAATATGATATTTTATAAATGTTAATTCTTTTGCCTTTTCTTCTGTTACTCTCCAGTAGAACATATTAGAACAGAGTGTAGAAAATTTCCAAATTATACATACCATTGTAAGATTTGTTAAATGGAGTTATTTAAAACAGTGAATTGAGGTGGAAATTTCTAGATTCTTTGCAAAGTTGATTATGTCAAATGATGTTTTACTGGGGCATATTGGTGAAAGGATGTCTTCCTAAAGCAGACACATGAAAGAATGTTTTTCTGAAGGAGAAACAGGTGAAAAGAATGTTTTTTTTATATAGCAGACACCTGAAAGGACCCATGAAGAAGGAGTATAAATATGACACCAGAGACAGTGGGAGACAAACACAGAGCTTTAGTTTGATTTGCTCCAACTCCCTATTCTTCGCTAAGGACACACATTGTTTAGTTCAAATTGTGGTAATGCAACCATTGAGAGAAGCTCACCAAAGAACTGTTTTTTAGATTCCTATGGCAGTTTGTTGCTTTGGTGGCCTCATCTTAAACCAATTGGTGAGCCTGGTGGTTTCTTCAGGATTAAACTACAGCTGCTTGGTGTCTGATTGCTGAAAGGACTGGACTGTAGCTGCTGGTTCATGCCTGGGGTCTGCCTGCCTAGAGGACTGGTCTGCAGCTGCTGAATCATATTTGGTGTTTGCTATGGGGCTGAACTGCTGCCAAAGATCCAGTTCACCAACAAAGAACTATTGCTGAACAGGTTCACTTCCCCCATATCCTAACAACTTTTCCACTACCTCTGCTGTGTGTTGGGCTAGAGGAGAGCTTGAACCCTTATTAAAAGTAGGTTGCAAAAAATTTATGCATACAGTAAGAAGACAGCCTGCATAAAAATTAATTCACTAAGCATTTATTTGTTACCAATTATGTGGTCTTTTTCTCACTGTTGGGTTTTAAGGAAAAAAAGTAAAGTGGACCATAATCTCTAGATGAATAGACAAGTCTAAGCCAATGACACAAGCATCCCAGTAGAAGATATACCAGAAGGAGGAAGAAATCAGACAGAGGGTACAAGAATCAATGACTGGTTTTTATAGTGGCATTCATTGATTTTAAAGTTCAAATAAAATTTTTCTTACAACTTACTTCACTAGATCCTCATGTTATCCTACTAAAAATAATTGACTTTCCTGTTTTTCTTCTCCTGCCTCAAAGCAAGATGATATGTGTAGAAAATGAAGCTCACTGGCCACGAGAGTGGTAATTTCTGTATTACTGGTCAAGAAAACAGCTGGTAAAGCCAAACAGCTTCCCAAAGAACCTATACAGTATTCCCATCACTCAAGGGGTGTAGATCAATACTGGAAGAATAAAAGGGGAACTCCAACAATTATCAGTTGTGAAGGAACTTAGAAATTATAGATAAAACAAGAAAAACACTTCCTGTTTTGTTTTGTTTTGTTTTTTCTTTGTGCTGAGAGTATGAATGGGGAGAAACGAGTCAGGAGCAAAGACAGAGTTGGCCATAATTCATCTGTGAGAAATTTGGCACTCTCTCTCTGTCTGTCTCTCTGTGTCTCTGTCTCTGTCTCTCTCTCTTCCTTTCTCCCTTCCCTCCCCCTCATTTCCATTACCCCTCCCTCTCACACTTCTGTCCCTGCATTCTTCCTTTTCTCCCTCACCTTTCCCATTTTAGACATCTTTCTATGCATCCTATACTTACCTTGAATTTAGGACCCCTCTGTATCAGGTCACCAAGGGCTGGGCTCACAGAGGTATGCTGCCACACTCAGTTCTACTGTCATGGACTACTACTAACTTGGAAGTTTTCTGCTTGTTAGTCCCTTCACTAATGCTTTGGGTACCTTCTAACCTTAACTGGAACTATGGCAACAGAAGGAGGACAGAGTACTAGATGAGAGCTTGGAAGGTTCTATCACAAGATTGGTTTTTCACATCAATGTTAAACTAAGAACCACAAGCCCACAGAATAGAAGGATCTCTAAAGCACTGTGATATAGACCACTGGAGCCAAAATTCTGTAAAGCTTCTTTTTATCCCCCAGAAAAGGCTGAACTTTGAAAAGTAGAAAATGCAAACCTTGGGGTTTTGAGTCTTTCATTTTCCTTTCTTTAGACATGTCTCACTTATCTTTTTGGTTTTTATTTTTTCCTTTCTGAACAGAATTACTATGAAACGCTACCAATTCCTTAGTGAAGAAGTATGTTCTTTGCACTTTCAGAACTATCTATGGAATTAACTAAGTACTTATATATGGACTCAGTACATTAGAATATCTTGTTCCATGCAATATCAAAAATAAAAATAAAGATGTTTTTAATAAGCCTCACTTGCTCCCAGTTGAAAGTCTTCTACCCCAAGGGAAATTCAGGCCAAGAACTCCAGTAATATCTTCCTATTACTCATTTTGCTAAGGCTTCAGTGGCTCATGTGTGTAAATTATCAGAGATGACAGTTGCCTGTCTAGAATGAAATATTTTTAAACAAGGACAAATTTTGATACAAACTCCTAACCTACCTTGTCAAAATTTTCAATATTTTCAAAGGTTAAAATGAAACCTCATATGGTTTCATTAGCAGAGAGCTAGTCCATCTTGCAAAGTAAATAATATAGTTAGTGTTTCTCCCACAGTCCCCCCTATAAGGCGAATAAAAATTTACATGACCCAATTTTATTCCTGTGATGTGTATCATATCTTCATTATTCATTATTTTAGAAATGCTGAGTTTAATATCTGGAAATGCTTTGTCAAATCTAAGACCTGATATAAAGTTATATACATACATATACATCACCCCTTCTTTCCCTTAATTGCTCACCCCCAATCCCCACCAATCCATAGACGTGACTATGTGTAGCCAGTCCTAGCTACTTCGTGGGTTCTTTTTCTTACCTTTTATCCTCCATGTTTCATCCCCCTATCACTAGATAGGAGAGAAAAGAGGATAGAGGGGAAATAGTGATCTCAGAACTTGATTTCTTTCTTCTTTTTTCTTCTTTAAACATGCTACTAGCAAACTGAAACCAACCCCTCTGAAGGACAAAACATCACCAATGCCATGTCTCAGAGCTCTAGAATTTATATACTCTCTGAAAAGCTCCCAGAATTCCAAGCATCACACAATCACAGAAACTCTCTGAATCTGGCAAATCCACACCTCTGCTAGTAGTATGAAATAAATCACAGCTGCTGACACTCTGAAGTATCCCCATATCCCACACCTGGGATTAAAACAAAAGCCCATTCTCATCTTTCTGTCTTTAAAATAACCCATAATTCCAGAATTGTCACTATGCCTATGCCTCAAAAACTGAATAATTTGCTCTTCCATAAACCTTATCTGTTTCATTTCTAGGAATGAAATCAACAATTTTCAACCTTTTCCCCACTAGGTGTATCTTATAAATAATGGCAACACCACCACCACTACCACCACCACCACCATCAATAACAGCATCTGGTCAATAACAGCTTATACAACCAGGTCAAGCTTTTGGCAATACATGCAAGTCTACAAAGAAGCAAACTGGTGTAAAAAGCAATGCACATAAGTAGAGAAAATAGTGCTAGTGAGGTGTGGTTCCCTCTGAGCAACTCTTGAGAGCTAAATTCTTTCCCACTCATAGCAAAGAAGTGAAAATGAATATTTATAGGTATGACCTTGGATTTCATCTAAATTTAAACACGTGAATCATTTTCAAACTTTTATGCTTTATTATTATTTGCTATGGACCACACAGATGCTGCTATACTCCTCCCTACTCTTGTATGCTGATCTACTCACCCCCACCCATATCACAATGTGATGTAAAATCTCATCATCTAAGGTTCAATATAAATGCCACCTCCTCTGATGAAGCAGATGCTATCTGTACCTCAGCCAAACTTCATCTTCACAAAACAATCGAGTATAAAAGCTTTTGCCTGTGCCCTTCAAAAGGAGGAACAGGCATAGATTCAGCCCATATTTAGGACAGTTCATAAGCGTCAGGAAATTAACATCCTTTGGCATTAGCTTCAAGTAAGGAAAATGGTTTGATGAATAAATGCATCATATCTCTGTCTCCAATAAGAATAATGTTAACTTAGCCAGGCGTGGTGGTGCATGCCTTTAATCCCAGCACTTGGGAGGCAG